>NC_090248.1:36229734-36424734 GCF_037325665.1 Littorina saxatilis
ACACACACACACACGCATACACACACACACATCGCACTACCGTGCGCACGCCACAGACTCTTATAACCATCAAATCACCAAAGCGTATCACACCGAGCACAGGGCTCCCGACAGAAATAACCACAGCCAAGTTAGCACAGGCCTAGGACTGTTAATCTCTAAAGCGACTGTATACGTTACCATTGACGGTGATCGATAATTTTTACCATCTCCAGCAAATTTAAACCAGCTCTAAGATCTGCCTGAAACTTTGGCACCAGTTGCCCCTACCATTTTTTTCTTAGCATGCAATGTCACGATTTTTTGAGTCACTTGAGAAAAAGTGACTCTATGTAATCGGTCAGTGTTAGTCTGTCCGGCCAGCCGTCCGGCCGGCCGGCCGTCCGTAGACACCACCTTAACGTTGGACTTTTCTCGGAAACTATCAAAGCGATCGGGCTCATATTTTGTTTAGTCGTGACCTCCAATGACCTCTACACTTTAACGATGGTTTCGTTGACCTTTGACCTTTTTCAAGGTCACAGGTCAGCGTCAAAGGAAAAATTAGACATTTTATATCTTTGACAAAGTTCATCGGATGTGATTGAAACTTTGTAGGATTATTCTTTACATCAAAGTATTTACATCTGTAGCCTTTTACGAACGTTATCAGAAAAACAAGGGAGATAACTAGCCTTTTCTGTTCGGCAACACACAACTTAACGTTGGGCTTTTCTCGGAAACTATAAAAGTGACCGGGCTCAAATTTTATGTGAACGTGACTCATTGTGTTGTGAATAGCAATTTCTTCCTGTCCATCTGATGCCTCATATAATATTCAGAACTGCGAAAGTGACTCGATCGAGCGTTTGCTCTTCTTGTTTTCCTTAAACCCTGAATTAATACGAATATTTGTTTAGGTCTTTTGGAAGCGTTGCTTTATAAGACACGCTTAGTATACACGTTCACCAAAATCAAAACAGATTTTGGTCAGCCTATTAGTCATAACTTCTGAAATTTCTGAAGCAATTCATTGAGAACTTGAGCAGATTGGCTCTTTGAGTGGAGGACCCGCTCAAATGGCTGCAAAACGTGCCTTTTTTGGCCTCTGAAACGGTTGACCCCAACCGCCTTTGTCAAAAGGCTACACAAAGACTAGAGATGTAAGGTGCATCAAACGAAATGCTTTGAACTGGAAATTGAATGGCGTTTCTAACGGTAGTCAGAAGTATTTGGTTAGTGTACATTCTGATTTTTAGCAGATTTTAAAACACGGGCCTATGGTTTTTGTTAGGTCGATTTTAGGGGTCACATTGTTTGACAGGCTGTAACGGGATGCCTATACAAATTACCACCGATCGGACAAATGATATAAACGGTGGACATAATTACCTTTTCCAGCATATAAAGTTGAACTAAAATGGATTGCGTTTTACCGCTTTTGTTAGCGTGCGCAAGTTGTTGCAATAATTTTTTGGCCAAGTTTATATAATACATCTGTTCTAGATAAATTGAAGGTTTCTTCACATCGCATCGTCTGGTGGGCAATAGACAATGTGCGGAAATAGCTCTGTCCGGTCTGTATTGGTTGTAAAACAGTGAATACTTTAGCTTTTAGTGAGTCAAACTTCCCCACGTGACATATATAGCCCAGTTACTATAATAATAATAATAATAAATGAGCATTTATATAGCGCAACATCATAACTTTACAATTATGCTCTTTGCGCTTGACACATTTAAAATTAAAACACAGTTATACAAGCATTTACATCTACATTCATAGTCAACAACGCTTAATTAAAAGCATACACCATCAAACATACATTACAAAAGATTCTTCCACTAACTAAGTAATAAAAAACATGAATAAAATAGGTAGTAAAAAACAAGGAAATACCAGCTGAATACCCTTAATCAAACAGAACATGTTATCAACAATGCTGAAAACAGTCCTAGATGATTTATATACATTATCACTAAAACAACTAGTGAGGGGTGTGTGAACCGGCACGGTTGGCCTTGTGTTAAGGCGTCCGCCCCGTGATCGGGAGGTCGTGGGTTCGAACCCCGGCCGGGTCATACCTAAGACTTTAAAATTGGCAATCTAGTGGCTGCTCCGCCTGGCGTCTGGCATTATGGGGTTAGTGCTAGGACTGGTTGGTCCGGTGTCAGAATAATGTGACTGGGTGAGACATGAAGCCTGTGCTGCGACTTCTGTCTTGTGTGTGGCGCACGTTATATGTCAAAGCAGCACCGCCCTGATATGGCACTTCGTGGTCGGATGGGCGTTAAGCAAACAAACAAACAAATCGTATAAACCAACTCATGTGCAACATAGGCACTTTACTGACGGACAGTAAGCCCCTTAAATTTGACTTGAGGGGTGTGTCTGATACATACACGTGGACAAGGAGCATGTGAAGAAAGCTTGCCTCACTGAAAGTAAAAGCAAGAGTATTCACTCTTTCACAACCCATACAAACCCCACAGAGTTATTTTGAGAGTTAATGTCAGTTAGCCGAGAACTGTTAGTGTTGATTACATCACGGCTTCTTTTTTTGGCTCACGTAAGTGTAGCCTATGCGATCGTAACTTTGTCTGTCTGTGCGTGCGTGCGTGCGTGCGTGCGTCTGTGCGTGTGTATGTCTGTGGTAGAAACTCTAACATTTGAAGACGTCACATTACATCGACGTCACATTATGACGTAAGAGGGTTAGACGTCACGCGAAGGAAGTACTGACAGTCTCGGTCATTATTATTTTGAGCGCGCCGAGACTAGTTGGCAGTCGTGTCCTTGTAAGTAGGCTACATGCAGACAGACAGATCTAGATCTAGTGTCTCGCTTTCTTGCACAGTTTCACCTATGCTCTTTCTGTGTGTGTGTGTGTGTGTGTGTGTGTGTGTGTGTGTGTGTGTGTGTGTGTGTGTGTGTGTGTGTGTGTGTGTGTGTGTGTGTGTGTGTGACGGAGTGATTGAGTTTGTGTTACCGTTTGTCGATTTCTTACGTGAGCCTTGATGGCTTCGCCTCTTGTCTTATATATATATATATCTTCTATATCTATATACGGCTTGTGTGTGTCTCTCTGTCTGTCTGTCTGTCTTTCTGTGTGTTCCCCATGCACGGCCAAAGTTCTCGTTGGATCTGCTTCAAATTTGGTGGGCATATTCAGGTAGACCCTGGACACAATCTGGTGGATGAAAATTTTCAACACGTGCTCTCAGCGTGCAGCGCTGAACCGATTTTGGTTTTTACTGTACATCCATTCCCAGTAACTCTTGCTTATCTTCTCCAGTGTTTTGCGCGTTTATCTCCCTTCCTTCGTGCGCCAGCGAAGCCGGTGTACACCCGGCAAAGCCGGGTACCCGGCAAAGCTCTACTTCTTCCCGGCGAAGATGAATAAAATACTAGATGAATACCCGCTTCGCCAGGTAGCCGGCTTCGCCGGGAAGAAGTAGAGCCGAATACCCGGCTTGGCCGGGTACCCAGCTTCGCGATAGACGCCACACGAAGGAAGAGAGATAAACGCGCAAAACACTGGAGAAGATAAGGAAGAGTTACTGGGAATGGATGTACAGAAAAACCAAAATCGGTTCAGCGCTGCGCGCTGAGAGCACGTGTTGAAAATTTTCATCGACCAGATTGTGCTTTTGGTCTACCTGAATATGCCCACCAAATTTGAAGCAGATCCATCGAGAACTTTGGGCGTGCATCGCGAAGTGACCGACAGGCAGACAGACAGACACACACAAGCCGTATATAGATATATATATATGCGCTCTCTCTCTCTCTCTCTCTTTCTTTCTTTCTGTCTTTCTTTCTCTCTCTCTCTTTCTTTCTTTCTTTCTCTCTCTCTCTCTCTCTCTCTCTCTCTCTCTCTCCTCTCTCTCTCTCTCTCTCTTTCTCTCTCTCTCTCTCTCTCTGTGGTGAGGGCCAGATGTAAAAAAGCACAACACTGCTTATTCTATTGCCCTCGTTAATTAAATAAAGAATTGTCATTGTCTCTCTCTCACACACATGACCATCAGTCTTATTGCGTTTGCTTTCACTGTTTCAGCCTGCCGGTACGTGGGCCGCAAAATTGCAGGCCTTGTCCGGTCAGGTGATGAGAAGGAGGAGAAGGAGTCTGATGGAGGGCAGTGTATCCTAAAGCGCGGCAAGCAGAACAAACAGCTTTCTGCTGGCAGTAAGTTGTGTTGAAGCCTCAGCCTCTTTATGTAGTGGAACTCTCCTTTTAACTCATTGTCTCCCAGGTACGGATATCATATGGCTTTATATGACAAGGTACGGATATATCCGCTCAGACAGTTAGCTTCAGTCGGGTCCTGTAACGTTGATCTAACGCCTGCATTCCAGCGTGTTGATACACTGTTACTACAATTCTGTGACCTGCTGCAGCACAGCTGGTCTCGGCTAAAAAAAACTTGGTCAACATAGGTTGGGTAGAAAGTGTTAAGACCCCCCCGCCCCCCCGCCCCCCCCCCCCCAATTTAAGACTTCTCCTCTTTTTTTAAGACCTTGCTTTTTTCTTACTCTATGTTCATAACCTCTGTCGATTTACCTCCACTTTTAGGCTCAGTCCTTTTTAAGACTTTGTTTTCTTTCTTTTAGGTCTTTGAAGGGGGTTCCACTATTTCAATCAGCCAGACTAATTTTGAGAAGGTTGATGTACTGGTTGTGTACGACCCACATGGAATTTGAGAGTGAATTTTACAGTCTTAATGCCAATGTTGATGCATGTTTCTTATGTGTTTTATTTTTAACACTGAATCCTAATTCAAGGAATATATGTAGATCATCCAGACTGGCAGTTAATTAACTGACTGATCATTTTATTGATTGATTCATTGATTGTGCACTGTTACTGTCAGATGCATTGATTGATAGATACAGTGAAACAATAACTGATACATCATTTTATTGATTGACTAATTGATTGTCCAACAGGTTCACCATCACTGTCAGATACATTGATAGGTTCATACAGTGAAATAACGGATACATCATTTTATTGATCGACTCCTTGATTGTCCAACAGGTTCACCATCACTGTCAGATGCATTGATTGATTGATACAGTGAAATAATAACTGATACATAAGTCAGTGTCAGACGCATTGAAAGGTTAATACAGTAAAACAATAACTGATACATTATTGATTGTCCAACAGGTGCACCATCACTATCAGATGCACCCCCGGCATATCAGGAGAAGGATCCAGCAATGGTATCAGCCTCAGGATGACAGTAGTTTGCCGTCTCCTTGTGGAACAACATCCCACCCAGACAGCACCGCGCCATGAAGTCATCTACAAAACAGCTTGAACACTTCAACGTTCAGTTGTGCAAAAAGAAGCTTACGACTGTTGTTGGCTTCTGTTCTACCTCTCAGGAATTCTGCTTTGTTCTTATCCGTAGCTAGGTGGGCTTTCTTCACTGGCAAAATTTACAATAGCTGTCGGTGTATTCAAAGGTTATCCCCTCAGCTGTGGATTCACACTTGTAGATTCTTTTCTCAAACAAATCTGAAAATCTATGTTATTACATGTATATCAACTGGCATGAACAGCTCACCTATAGGTCCTATGATGTGTCTGTCTGAATGCAATCCGATTGGTTGCGGGACAGTTGCTGATGTAAATCTGAAGAAGACTCCTTCCAGATGTCTGCTGTTGTTGCCTAGTTACAGGATTTTCAGATTTTCTTACTGTTAATGTACTCTGGTGTTTTATGTGGGTTTATTTATGTGAGACTGTGGGAACAGTTTGATGTGAATTTATTAACAAATGTGTTCACACTTTGTCTTTTTTGTTGTTTTTATATTTAGTCAAGTTTTGACTAAATATTTTAACATCGAGGGGGAATCGAAACGAGGGTCGTGGTGTATGTGCGTGCGTGTGTGTGTGTGTGTGTGTGTGTGTGTGTGTAGAGCGATTCAGACTAAACTACTGGACCGATCTTTATGAAATTTGACATGAGAGTTCCTGGGTATGAAATCCCCGAACGTTTTTTTCATTTTTTTGATAAATGTCTTTGATGACGTCATATCCGGCTTTTCGTGAAAGTTGAGGCGGCACTGTCACGCCCTCATTTTTCAACCAAATTGGTTCAAATTTTGGTCAAGTAATCTTCGACGAAGCCCGGGGTTCGGTATTGCATTTCAGCTTGGTGGCTTAAAAATTAATTAATGACTTTGGTCATTAAAAATCGGAAAATTGTAAAAAAAAATAAAAATTTATAAAACGATCCAAATTTACGTTTATCTTATTCTCCATCATTTGCTGATTCCAAAAACATATAAATATGTTATATTCGGATTAAAAACAAGCTCTGAAAATTAAATATATAAAAATTATTATTAAAATTAAATTGTCCAAATCAATTTAAAAACACTTTCATCTTATTCCTTGTCGGTTCCTGATTCCAAAAACATATAGATATGATATGTTTGGATTAAAAACACGCTCAGAAAGTTAAAACAAAGAGAGGTACAGAAAAGCGTGCTATCCTTCTTAGCGCAACTACTACCCCGCTCTTCTTGTCAATTTCACTGCCTTTGCCATGAGCGGTGGACTGACGATGCTACGAGTATACGGTCTTGCTGAAAAATGGCATTGCGTTCAGTTTCATTCTGTGAGTTCGACAGCTACTTGACTAAATATTGTATTTACGCGACTTGTTTGTTTTGGGATAGAATCAATTTGGGGCAGAAAAACTAAGCTTAAGCTTGTAAATTTGTCTGTTATTAAATTTGGTTGTAATAAATGTTTTCATGCACTAATACAGTAGTAGTTCATTTCGTATTTCACAAGATGTAAGCTTGATTTAGTGAGAAGAAAAATCAGGTGCATGCAAAATTAGACATAATCAGGGCACATTAGTAATCTTTCATAAAAATGTTTTTATTTCTGCGTTTGTTCCATTTGAGTTATGTCAAAAGTTGTGTTGTTTTATGTTTACATCCTGGAGGGTATTTTTTATGAGCACTCATGCTAAATTAAAAGTAACATACTATTTTGATGTTCTTGTTGGTTCACCTGTCATAACAAATTTATTTTATTTGGCAATAAGAAATAATGCTCAAAGAATGTCTCTAAAAACTTCTTGTTGTGTATAAATGTGTGTCTGTGTCACATCTGTATTTTCTCACACACACTCACACACACACAAACACACACAATTCCAGCATTTTTATTTTGTCCAGATATTAGTCAACTTTGGGTTTTCATGTCTCCTCGATCACTCTCGCTCCCTCTTCCTCTGTTGCTTATTTCTCTACCGTTTTCTTTTTTAACTTTGTTGACAAAACCACAAAATATTTTACAGTTTGTCATGCTGATAAAGATTGAAAAATCAAAAACCTTTGCATGAAAATCCTTGTAAACTTGCATACACACACACACACACACAAACACACACACACACATGCAGATACTTTCACACATACCTACTCATTATTGCAGACACCCTTACACACACACACACACACACACACACACACACACACACACACATACACACATGCATGCATACACATGAATCAACACACTTGCAATTGAGCACACATGCATAGTGCCTCACCATGTAAACTTCTGTTCCTGGTTGTTTTCAAAGCAGAAAACTTTGTTGATGATAGATGATATATGAAAATAACTCTGTCAAGAGTATGGGCTGTGGAAGACTTGCTCACCCTTGAAATACTAGAGCAAACAAACCCAGGTGACACTGTAGGCCAATCATTAGCGAGGGGCGTAGGCCAATGCAATAACTGGCGAGACACGCTCCTTTTTAGTGAAAGGCCTACAATGTCAAATGACTTTTTCTCTGTCTCAGTGTTTCCAGGGGAAGCAACTCTGACAATCCAAAAAAAACCAAGAGAATTATTTCCAGGATTTGTCCATTGCCACAGAAAACTCGTCAACCATTCCGCTTTTCACAAAATCAAGAGTTTTTCCTCAGGTTACTGATGCTGCTTGAATGTGATGATAACAATATACTTGTAGGAATAATCACTTCCAGCACACCACGCAGGTTGGGTCTTTTTCTATCAGCTCCTCAAGCTCCTGGTGACTCAAGCCTGGTGACAGAATTTGAAGAGAACAAAATTATTAGAACATGTATGCAATCAAGTACGTTTCTGTGTGATGAGAGTAATTTGCGCTATTACCTCTGCATATTTTTTGTACATGCTATCCTTTTTTTGCTTTTAACTCACCGTCTCCCATGTACGGATATATCCGTACCCACTTATATGGCTCTATCTGACAAGGTACGGATATATCCGCTCAGACTGTTAGCTTCAGTCGCTTCCTGTAACGTCCATCTAACGCCTGCATTCCAGAGTGTTGATACACAGTTACTACACAGTTACTACAATTCTGAGTGACCTGCTGCAGCACAGCTGGTCTCGGCTAAAAAAAAAAACTTGATCAACATAGGTGGGGTAGAAAGTGTTAACAAACAAACAAAATAATATTTTGTTAAATATTTCGTTCCCCTTGCCAGAATTCTTTCTTCAGACATAGCAAAATCAGCCTATGATTAGAACAGAACATTCCATCTAAATTCATACCTGTCTTGCAGGAGATTTCGTCGTAACTGTGGTTTCCGCCAAGCCACTTGCTGATAGGTAGCAGTCTAGGTGACAAGTCTATGGCACTCTCGTTGGGTAGCTTCACTGGGTACTTCTGCATGCGTCGTATCAAACCCTTCAGCACCCCAAACTGAATCAGCCGCCTGATACACACATACAAAAGATTCATGCGTTGCTCTTGTATTGAAGCTGTTGACCCAATTACTGATTACCCAAAATCTGAGAAAGCTGTGCCTAAAATGAAAAGGAGTCCCAAATGGAGACAAATTTAAAAACTTTACAAACAGAAAATGATAAAGTCTTAAAACTGAGTGTGAGTGTGTGTGTGTGTGTGTGTGTGTGTGTGTGTGTGTGTGTGTGTGTGTGTGTGTGTGTGAGTGAGAGAGAGAATTGTCAGTGTGTGTGAGTGCATGTGACATTGTGTGTTTGGGATAAAAGAAATTTTCATTGTACAACCTAAGTTTGCCCTTACTTTTCATCGATTTTGAGACTGTGGGGGTTGAACCTGGCACAGATGTCCTTGACCGTCGTCCCTGGGGTCAGGTTACAGTACAGCATGAACACGTCTCGGAAAGACGGCAGGCACTGCTCTGAAGAGTGAAACCAAGCTAAACATAACACATTAATTTCATGTACTCGTACAGAGAAACGTTCTTTCTTTCACAACATGGTGGTTTTTTTTACCCTGTCCTACCTTTTTCACGTGCAAGTGATTTGAAAATGTATTTTTGGAATGTGTACTTCAAAAGGAAGACAATCATATTGTGATGTCAGGATTTCGAAGATATAACCTTTATATTCCTGGACTGCGACAGTAACAAGACAAGTCGCGTAAGGCGAAATTACTACATTTAGTCAAGCTGTCGAACTCACAGAATGAAACTGAACGCACTGTATTTTTTCACCAAGACAGTACAGCTTCGTCAATCCCCGCATGAAGGAAATCGCTCACCTCCCACGTGGAAAACGTAGTGATATTGACACGCCAGATTAGCGCGGTAGCGTATTGTGCTAAGCAGGAAAGCGCGCTTTTCTGTATTCTTGTTAACTTTCTGAGCTTGTTTTGAATACAACCTATCATATCTATATGTTTTTGGAATCAGGAAATGATAAAGAATAAGATGAAATCATTTTTGGATCGATTTCTTACATTTTAATCGGAAGACTAATTAATCTATTTTCGTTATTTGTGATCACATTTTAAGAGTAAACATGACATATGTATATATTTTTTAATTCAGAATGTGATGAAGAATACGATGCAATCAATTTTAAATCTGTTTGCGAAAAATCGATTTTAATGACAACTTTAATGAGCAAACTCATTAATTAAATTTTAAGCCTCCAAGCTGAAATGCAATACCAAAGTCCGGGCTTCGTCGAAGATTACTTGACCAAAATTTCAACCAGTTTGGTTGAAAAATGAGAGCGTGACAGTGCCGCCTCAACTTTCACGATATGACGTCATCAAAGACATCTATCAAAAAAATGAAAAAAACGTCTGGAGATACCATACTCAGGATCTCTCATGTCAAGTTTCATGAAGATCCATCCAGTAGTTTTCTCTGAATCGCTCTACACACACACACACACATACACCACGACCCTCGCCTCGATTCCCCCCTCTACGTTAAAACATTTAGTCAAAACTTGACTAAATGTAAAAAGCAAAAGCTATACAACTCACCTTCGCATGAAGTAATTTGACACTTTTTGGTGGCCAGCCGTCCATACAGACGCTGCTCATTTGATTACTCAGGTGAGCGAATAAAAATGAAAACACATTTTTCTACAACAAAAGCAGTCTTTCACACCCACCAGTTTTGTATCTTTTAACATGCCCTCAATATCCGCTTGCTTTCATATTTCTGGTAGCCATGGTAACACTAACCATTCCTCGCAACATAGCGAACACACTCCTGCTGTAGATCTTTACTTGCAAACAGTTTATGGACGTCTGGTGTACACGTGTAGACATTGCAGTACTGAAACATAAAAAGACACACTCACATACATGTACAAGCATTTTACACTGTATTCTCATGATATTTCTATAAAACACCTAAAAATTATTGTGTTAAAAAATAAAAATAAAAATAAACAAAGATAAAACTTATAATAAAAGACCACTGCTCAAACACATCGAATGTTTAACAAATCAGTATTCACACCCAGACACAAACACACACACACACACACAAACAAACATGCACACTTTCTCTCCCTCCCTGCCTCCCTCTCTCCCTCCCTGCCTCCCTCTCTCTCTCCTCTCTCTCTGTGTCTGTCTGACTCTGTGTCTGTCTGACTCTCTGTCTGTGTCTGTCTCTCTCTCCCCCTCTCTCTCTCTCCCCCCTCTCTCCCCCTCTCTCTCTCTCTCTCTGTGTCTCTGTCTCTCTGTCTGTCTCTCTCTCTCTCTCTCTCTGTCAGTCTGTCTGTCTGTCTCTCTCTATGTTTCTCTGTCTCTCTGTCTCTGTCTCTCTCTCTCTCTCTCTCTCTCTCTCTCTCTCTCTTTCCCTAACAATAAAACACACACATTACCAACACATCCATACTTTTTTCTAAAACATAACATAAACTTATTAAACACTTACTTGAAAAACTGACACCATTTTCACAACATTGAAATACCTGAAAATGACCACACACAAAATCTAGTCAACACAAGAAAGCAACATGTAAGTTATCTGTCAAAAGACTTCAGCTATATTATATACACTCAATGTACTGTATATGTCAGCACTTGAAAAGCAGAACATTGCAGAGACACAGGTTAATGTGTGTGTGTGTGTGTGTGTGTGTGCGTGTGTGTGGCTGTGCATGTGTGTGGCTATGTGTGTGTGTGGCTGTGTGTGTGCATGTGTGTGTGTGTGTGGCTGTGTGTGTGTGTTCACGCAAGTATGTGTATGTTTTTCATCTCATTTCTAAAGAATTTTAAACACAGTGTGCATAAATATACAAACATGATATCAATCCCTAAGGTTCTGTGCTCTCACATTTTGTTATTCACAACACCTGTAAAATTACCTCTATTTTTGAACTCTGACCCCTCGCTTATAAGACCTCCTATTCTCGGACGTTTCAAATGGAAAAAGCACTGTGCCAGTACAGTCTTCTTCTTCTTCGTTCATGGGCTTAGACTCCCACGTTCACTCATGTTTTTAGCACGAGTGGATTTTTACGTGTATGACCGTTTTTACCCCCCATTCAGGCAGCCATACGCCGATTGCCAGTACAGTGGAACCCCCCTTTTAAGACCCCCCAATGTAAGACTCCCCCCTTTTTTAGACCTTGATTTTTCAGATTGTCTGTTCATAACTTCTGTACATTTACCTCCATTTTAAGACTCCATCCTGTTTAAGACCGGATTTTCTTGGATTTTTGGAGGTCGTAAATGGGGGATCCTCTGTAGTAAATCCCGACCAAGTAACAACATTTCAGATACTTTAGTCATTTTGACTCACAGCAAATTCTGCAGACATGCTTTGACTAAGTTGATGTCCACATCAGCTTCAGCGGCAATCTTCACCACGTGCGACGTCCCATCCACATGATGCAGAATCTGTCAACAAAGACACTGTGGTTGGAACATGTGTAGGAAAGGGGAAGGGGACATTTTCACAAAACCATATTATCCATGCCTAGCTCGAGAATGGAAAGGATTAAAAACAGACATTCAAGACAGAGAGATACAATCAGACAACGGTCAGATCGAAAGCCCTAGACATCAACAAAGTGTACAGCATGACGATCACAATGATGCACCTATAAACACACAAACACACACACACACACACACAAACACACACACACACAAACACACACACACAAACACAAACATGCACACACACACACACACACACACACACACACACACACAAACACACACTAATTAAGGCAGACCTGTTGTGTAGTAAGATCCCAGGGATGATGTGCTATCTCATTTCGCGAAGCAACAAGTATGGGGACATCATGATCCTGAACGTTCACATGTTGACCTTCCTCAGGTGTGACCTTCAGGTGTACTGTACACGAGTCACCTGGAAAACACACACACATTGTTACCCTCTGAAGCTCACAAAGAGCATAAATAAGAATGTAGGTGATATTGAATACGACTCATTTATCCAGTGTGATTGAATTTTCTATGTTTTTTGGTTTTGTAGCTGGCTGGTAGCGGCACACAAAGTCAAAGAACAATTCTACAAACACATAGAGAAACACAAGCAAACGAGTCCCTCTATTCTTTCTGTCAATGTGTGCCGTAGAAAAGTTTTGAAAAGCCTGTATGACACTGAGCCTGAGCAAGACAGCATTTTTTTCAAGACATTTGAGAAACTGCAGTGCTTCTGATATTAGAGTTATGCAGCCGCTGACACTTGAATGGCACAATCAATGTGGATAATCTCCACAGTAAACAGGGCCATGCAGTTTGTAACAATTCTCAGGATGCTAAGATTCAGTCTTAAAATAGACACAAAATAAACCTCAAGTGAGTTATGTATCTCAAAACCAAGGTACTACACATTGACAGCGGTAATAGCTCTTTCATGCTTATGATGATTCCTATTGCAAAACCACAAAGGTTAAGCTCTGCGTACAGTGGAACCTCCCTTTTAAGACCTTGTTTTTTTTTTCAGATGTGCTGTTCATAATCTCTGTTAATTTACCTCCTTTTTAAGACCTGATTTTCTTAGATTTTGGAGGTCTTAAAAGGGGTTCCACTGTACTTACCCATGGGTAGACTGCAGACTCCATCCCTGTTAAGATCGTCTCGCACTCTCTCCAGGAACTGCTGTATGTGTGGCTCCTTGTCCTTGTTGGAGAGGAACTGACTCTCCATCTGAACACATCAACAACTGAATATCGATGTCGTCCTGGAATTTTGGTGTAACTTTGATTTTTATGTTTTTGTGCTTTAGTTAATCTTTCTCAATGAGAAATATTCTCTTTAATACGATTGACAATACATGAATTAACATTCTTTTATCTTTTTATCAATACCAGGAACAAATATAAACACCGTGTTTCATTATAAGAAAGAATCAGTTTTGTCTTTCTGCTTAAAATTTGTTACAGCAAAATTCTACAACGACGTCGATATGGAGAAATTGACTGTTTTGCCACATTTTGATAAAGCAATCCCTAATAAGGAACGATGATTGAGTGATACAACAGAAGGGTCTTTCTCAACATCACTTTAAACCTCACAACTCTGGATTCAACTACAATCACACCTGCCTCAACAACCACTTTTTATATTTAGTCAAGTTTTGACTAAATGTTTTAACATAGATGGGGAATCGAGACGAGGGTCGTGGTGTATGTGTGTGTGTGTGTATGTATGTGTGTGTGTGTGTGTGTGTGTGTATACATCGATTCAGAGAAAACTAATGGACCGATTTTCATGACATTTCACATGAGAGTTCCTGGGTATAATATCCCCAGACGTATTTTTCATTATTTCGATAAATGTCTTTGATGACGCTATATCCGCCTTTTTGTGAAAGTTGAGGCCACACTGTCACGCCCTCATTTTTCCATCAAATTATTAAAATTTTGATCAAGCAATTTTCGACGAAGTCCGGACTATGGGATTGAATTTCAGCTCGGCAGCGTAAAAATTAGTTGATTAGTTTGCTCATTAAAGTTGTCATTAAAATCAAATTTTCACTAACCGATTTTAAAATTATTGCATCAAATTCCTCAATTTCTCCTGATTTCAAAAACATATACATATGTCATGTTTACTATAAAAATGTCCTCAATTTTAAAGAAAATAAGAAATAAGAAATTAAGAACTGCGTTCGCGCGCTACACGGACACGAAAGTGACCAGTCTTGGTTTTTCGGTGTGGTTAGTCGAGACCATCTTATTATAGTCTCGGCGATGACTGTTGGTGTTAATCCGTTCCTTTCATGCCGACAGCTTGACTAAATGTTTTTATATCGCTTCATGTGACTTGTTAATAGTGACCACCTGCCCACAACGACCATAAAGGATCCCCGACAAATTTTATTCCATATAATTCACCTTATGATAGCAACCACCTCTTTCTTAATTGCGATCACTTCTGGTCAGTCCCTTGGGTGGTCATTATGGGTAGGTCCTTTCAAGCTAGTCACATCGATTAATTAATCAAAGGTTGTATGTATGAGGCTGGGATAGGGGCGAGTGATTAAGAATGAGAGAGAGAGAGGGGGGGGGAGGGGGGGAAGGGGGGGGGGGAAGGGGGGGGAAGGGGGGGGGAAGGGGGGGGAAGGGGGGGGGGGGGGCCTTGCAATGTGTAGTTTGTTCATTTTTGTGTACCTCTATTTTGAAAAGGAAAAGGTAGCACCTGACATGGCAATGTAAACAGAGAAGAAATTTGGTAAAATAAACATTATTTGAAAAATATGCCAACTTTCAAAATCCAATATCGAAGAATGTTCTTCTGATTATAAGCACAAATCCAAAACTACTTAAGTCAAGTACATTGTTATACAAAATGCACAAGCACACTGCTGAAGAAGTAAGCTCTGATTTGTTACCTCTAGCTGCACCATGTAGGCAGCTAGCTTTTTAACAATGGGCCCATAGGTTGCAGTGTTGATGTCTTTGTCAAAGACGAAGCTAACGTTGAAGATGAGTGCATTTCGTTTGTACTTTGTGTTGTCAATAACCACAGGGCATCCCACAAATTTCTTGCCAAATGCAGTTCTGCAAAATGAACAAATCAAACAAATTAAAAGTGAACAACATTTTCAGTATATCCGCAAAGTACAACCAAGATCCAGCAAATGAGATATATATATATTTATCCTACATACGTGAGAGAGACGCTCGTGAGATAATAATCGTTCAAATCACATGTGTGTATATCATGTAAATGAGGTCATGTCAAGCAAGTCTAGCAGGGTCCAGTGTTTTCCACTGCTTATGATGCCAAAGTCACCGAGACAAACGTCATTATAAAGAAAAAAAAATTGCGCTCGCTAATTAGTATTACCCTCCATGAATTTTTAGAAGTAACACGTCACACCACACTTTCAGAGTGACGTTTCTTTGCTTTGACGTAATAGATTGCACGAGACTTTAGAAGAGATCGAGGTTCCAAAACAAGCGTCTTCAATTTAGCTGCCTCGACTGCAGGACATTTTAACTCATAACTCATAACTCATAACTCATAACATTTTATTGATCCAACAAAGGAAATTAAATTGGTCATCAGCACATATAGGTCATTAATTAATAATTATAAAAGAATAAGAGAAGAAAATTCATAAAACCCATGATAAAAAATACCCTTTTTTCTTGCACACCTGACACACCGACACACCAATACACATGCATACATACCTACATACATACCTACCTACCTACATACATACATACATACATACATACATACATACATACATACATACATACATTCCATGTTAAAGTGTAGTTAAGAACATCACAGTAATTATATCATTGTTTGGATTAACAGATAAGTTTTTATGTAAATGATGATAACAACAATCCATAATTAACGCTATTGCACTACCAAAGAAGAGACCAACCAAACACATAAAACCAATAACAGTAATCATCATCAGTTATCACAGGTATCACAGTAGATTAGCCATCAGGTAGTTAGACTCAATTGGGCAAAATATAGTGTCAACACCATCACAACAAAGCTAGAGCTCATTTTCACAGCACTAGTTATGATCAAAGGTCAAACAGTCATCAAATCATATTAAATCTATCACTAAGAGGTACATTTAAAAGGCATCACTGATAGTCTGTGGCCAGGACAATGGCTCGGTTGCTGTTAAAATATCTCACAGCTGCAGGAAGAAAAGAACGCCGAAAACGCTCCGTTCGACACCTAGGCATGAGAAACCGAGCGTTCCGTGTGATGCGGAGATCCATCAGTGCGTCGTGGAGGGGATGCCCTGGGTCGAACAGAATAGCTCTGGACTTACTGGCAAGCCTTCTTTCGACAAAGACTTCAAGGGTGTCAAGGCTCTGGCCTACAGTAGAACTCGCTTTCCTTATCAGCCTGTTCAGCCTGCCAGTGTCCCTTGCAGTGGCATTCCCTCCCCAACACACTGATGCAAACACCATCACACTGCACACCATACTCTGATAAAACATGTACAGCATCTTGTTACACACATGAAATGATCTCAGCTTGCGCAGGAAAAACAATCTTGACTGCGTCTTCTTAAAAACAGCATCAACATGATTAAACCAGCTTAGCTTGTTATCTAGAACTACACCTAAATATTTTCAGTAAAATACACATAAGTACAGTATGTAGGATAAACAGAATACTACATGGCTTGCTGTATTATACCAGATTTACACTCGTTGCTTTTTGAAATAGTGAACAGCTCGCTTTCGCTCGCAGTTCAATATTTTTAAAAAAACTCGTGTAAATCTGGTACGACACAGCAAGCCATGTTGTATTCTCTCTCTCTCTATATATATATATAACAAAATCAAGGAAAATATATATATATACTGAGAGAGAGAGAGAGAGAGAGAGAGAGAGAGAGAGAGAGAGAGAGAGAGAGAGAGAGAGAGAGAGAGAGAGAGAGAGAGAGAGAGAGAGAGAGAGAGAGAGAGAGAGAGAGAGAGAGAGAGAGTCAAAGTAATACCCATTATTTCATGAAAAGAAAGTTTCCCTGCTGCATAAAAATCAATTCAGTAATAAATAAAAAAAATGCCACAATTTTTTGACAGTATACAAATTAAATATTGACACCACACACACTCGCGCACACACACACACACGCGTGTGCACGCATGCACACACACACATACATCAACACACTTGCAATTGCGCACACATGCACACCTAACCATGCAACCTTGTTTCTTTGGTTGTTTTCAAAGCAGAAAACAGTACATTATCTGCTGTTATGAAATAAAGACTTGGCAAATAAACCTCTGACTACTTACACAGTAATCAATCGTCCCTCCAGCTCTCTCTTTGTAATGATGAAGTTCTGGATGGCATCAAACGACTCTTTGGACAAAAAGTCATCTGGGGTCTGTAGAAAAAAAAACCTAACATTATTGACACTATAGTCATCCTATTAGGTAATATAAATTAGTGCAGATGGCTCCCAGTTGTGGGTTTATATGTAACATTTAAAAGGTGTACCTACTACAAAGTCAGTAGCAGGTTCTGATGAAGAAAACAACTATAAATGATTTAAATATAATGGACAGACAGAAAACAACTGAATCTGGATTTTGTGCAAACTTTTCTGGTATACTGTTTATATACAAACCATTGTAAAAAAATTAAATATACGACGCTTGTTGCTAGCACTCAAATGGGTATTTCATGGTGGCGAGACCAGCTCCATTTTGAGAGTTGAGTGAAGAAAGAGCCTTTCCTGGGGGCTGTTCTCGGCAAGGAAGGAATTGGTGAGAATTAGGCATAGCACCTCACTGGAGATGATCG
The DNA here is from genome assembly GCF_037325665.1 of Littorina saxatilis. Taxonomy (NCBI): domain Eukaryota; kingdom Metazoa; phylum Mollusca; class Gastropoda; order Littorinimorpha; family Littorinidae; genus Littorina; species Littorina saxatilis. The sequence goes on from NC_090248.1 coordinate 36,247,749, forward strand.
TGCAATCCCATTGGCTGTTGCCCCTCATCCCCCCCCCTTTTTTTTTATAAGAACCAGTTTTATTTCAACTTTTGTCAATTTAGCACGAAATTGTTGCATAGACTCTGGCCTGCTTGCCTCACTTAGCATAGGCAACCTTGCTGTGCCACTCAACTAGTATGAAAAAATGTCATGCAGGGCTCCAGGATTCTACCCGATTTGTTTGAACTTGGATTTTTAAAAGCTGTCTAATTGCAAGGGCTCGGTAGCTCAATTTGTGATTCACGGTTCACTGGTTCCAATCAGAACCGGGGCGGACACTTGTCAAATTTATCAAAGCCACTCGATATGCATGGCGATAGATATTATTAGTTATCGTTAGATTTGACTGTGATATCAACATTTATCAGTCTGAATGTCGAGAAAGCTGAAATCATATCAGATCGAGGCGTAGTTGACCAATGCATGTTTTGTCATGTGATCAGTAAAAATGCGATAAGACTTGATATATGCACACACACCCACCCATGAACACACCCACATGTATACACATATATACACACATCTACACACACTCACACACACATACACAAGCACACAAAATAAGTTATACTCTTCAGGAAATTTATTAATAGTGGAGAGCAGCCACAATAGATGTCAAAATGGCACACAAAATACATGTACAGCAACCATCAATAACAATGACGTACATGTTATTGCATCTGCTACCAACGGTTCTACATGTTCTTGATTCAAAGACCATAAAATACAAATATTGTAGAGACTACAACAATTACTGTGCACCTGTACTTCCTTTTAACTGTAGGATAGTGTGTACTTTATCAAAAGAGTTGCTGGTGATAGTATCAGATCAAAACCGACAATGAAATTGATAAAACTTAGAGGTAGAAAGGGTTTGTTGCAGTGTGCAACACAAGACTCAAAGGTAGATTCCTTGTGTAAGTGACCGTGGTCACCACCACAGGCCTGTCCAGTTTTTCACAGGCACATAATAAGGGCATCCCTCAACTTTAACACTTTCGCGACGGGACACTGATAAATCAGTACCAGCGCTGACACGCCCATGGACGGGACGCGCATTTTTCAGTACCAGCCATAGAGGGTACACGACTCGTGATTGCTTCCCGGTTTTTGAAGCTTGCAAATAAATTGAGTTGTTTCCCTTGATACACTTGGCGTCCCCTTCTGCCATTTGCAAATCCGCCTGATTTGTGTGCGTTTTTGAGGAAAAAAAATGAATCAAAGGCGAGCCTTGTCTCGGGAGGAGATTCTCCGGATGTTGGACCTATAGGATCCCGTAGAGCATGATTCGGACGTATCGTTTTCGCCTCACGAAAGCGATACAAGCAGTGAAAGTGAGGAAGAAACAGTCCCGTTGTTGCTAGTACGAGTCGGCAAACTACACGTGGTAGGCGGTGATACTGCTAGACGAACATGTATCTCGGAATCGTGCAGGAGCTATGGGGGCGTGGCAGCACTGATAACAATGGATGGCTGGAGCCTTCAAATCCTTTTGGAATTGTTCATAGGTGTACAGTTGGTACTTTGTTGTGAAAATGTGACTTATATTCAATATGGATTACCTAGACATCATTTGGTGAGTGTTACAGTTTTGTTTCATTTGAGTCAGGATGCTGTGAGTGAATGCGTGATTTGCTTGTTTTTTTCTTTGTACTGTCTCCTTATTTCTGTGTACAATGTTAACAATATTTCAGCTAATTCATAGGTTTTACACCTTGTTTGGTTATAACATTATTTATAATACTTTCTGTTAAAAAATAACTTTTAAAAAAAGCAGTAGAAAATAAAACACACACAAAAAAACGTTAAAAAACACAAATTATCCCCCTTTCACCCCCCTTTGCTAAAACAAATCGCGTGACAAACTTATAAATAGCACGACTGAACTGGGCATCCATTTTTGAATTAGTACACAAAATTTGGTTTGTTTGTTTGTTTGTTTATTTGTTGCTTAACGTCCAGCCGACTACGCAGAGCCATATCAGGACAAGGAAGGGGGATGAAGGGGGCCACTTGTCAAGCGATTCCTGTTTACAAATGCACTAACCCATTACTTGTGTCCCAGCAGGCTTTAGTAAAACTAAATTAATACCTACTGGAAGATTACCAGTTTCCAGTATGTTAAAATAGGCTTAACCTATCTACTGCTGGACTTACATCAGAACACTAACAGATTAAACTATACATGAATCGCGAGACAAGCGGCAAGAGAAGAGATTTTTGGAAAAAATACAGGTGAATGAGCAAGAAGGCAGAAAAAAGAAAAGAATTCATGAAGAAAAAGAGAGCATGACAGGAAAGAGGAACCAAAAATCTACCTAACAGCAAACTAGAAAGCTCCTGCGGTTCCAAAAACAGGAGGGGCCTTTAATTTCATAACCGCAGTGCCCCACTGCGGGACACAAAATTTGGTGGTGATTGGACTTAATTCAAGCTTGCTAGACAGATTTCTTTACAGTTACTGATTTTTGGGAAGTTTCTTGGTGGCAAGCTTGGGCAGGCAGGACGTAAACGCCGTGGCAGTGCTAGTCACAATAGTGTTAACACATGTATCAAACTTTTTGTTGAATTCATTTTGGAACAACACCCTTTCTCAATCTGCTAAATTAATTCAGCAACGATTCCCCACTCTGCACAGAAAGCATGCTCTATTTTTTTTATTTTTGTCACACAGTGTAGGTGTCCAAATGAAAAGATGATTTTATTCCATGTAAAAGCTACATCTGTGATGGAAAACATGATGATTTTATTCCATGTAAAAGCTAGATCTGTGATGGAAAACATGATGATTTTATTCCATGTAAAAGCTAGATCTGTGATGGAAAACAAGATGATTTTATTCCATGTAAAAGCTAGATCTGTGATGGAAAACATGATCGTGTACACGCGAAGGATGGTAACTTTAAAATTTGCAAGCTTGACAGCAGATGTGTGTACCCTTTATAATCTCATGAACACTTTGTACAATGGTATGCAGGTTTTACTGATACTGTTGGCAATCTCAACAATCACATAATTACGAGAGACTCTACACTTGCACAACAGATCTATACAATACATGACGCTGCAGGCAGTGTAAGAAGTATGTTACAATTATCAGATTCAGACACTCAGGTAGTAAAATTAGTTGCTATACATTATGTCACTTATAATCATTGCTTCGATACATGAACCTCTGTCAGTCTCACGACATCTTGCACCTCTCTCTCTCAACATATAATTTCAAGTTCAGCGTAAAATAAATGCAATTTTAGTTTCATTGCACCCAAGAGTCACCAGGCAATAATACCAGTATCTTCTGCACCAGCATACACATGCATGAATACACAAGCACACTCACACCTAAGGTTTGGTACACACGCATGCATGGATATATACACACACACACTTTAACCAAATCAGATCCCACAAATACTCAGTCCATGTTGACAAGCCTTCTAATGTCAGTTGGTCAAAAGAGCAGACTGAAGTAATGCCACAGACAGGCACAAAAACATAATGTATTTTTCGGACTATAAATCATAATGCACTACCAATCTGCTGTCCCAATATACAGTTGAACACCCCCCCCCCCTCCCCCTTTTAAGACCTCCAAAAATCTGAGAAAATAAGAATTTAAAAAAGGAGGGATCCTTAAATTTGGGGTAAATGTAGATTTTTTAACAGAAAATCTGAAAAAGGAAAGTCTTTAAACTAAAGAAGAAGTCTTAATTTTTTAAACGTTCCACTGTGTTTGATGTCCAATATATTGGTTGATTATTGCAAGAAGAGTGGAGCAGGAAGGAACAGAGAGGTAAACAGAGCAAGCAAAAACAAATTAAAGTAGGGCCTTTTAGTCCGAAAATGACAGAACATGTCCATTGATACAAACACAGACCAATTCGAGTGTCCATCATTCACTCACTCACTTGTACATGAGTGACTTATAAGTTATTCTCTTTACCAGGAACAACATTAAATGCATGATTCAACACCCTAAAAGTGTTACATGTTCACCCCCCCTCCCCCACACACACACTCACATTTACAAATCCAAATGTAATAAATATGTCCAGCAAATACTGATTATCATTTCATTCCCCACAGAAAATAATGCAGTTTTGATCTTGTCCCCAATGTCCAAAAACAATATTTTCACACGGTAAAATAAACATTGTGAAGTTGAACATGACTAGCATTTTTTAAACATGAAACCAGAGAAAAAGGATTAATCACATGAGTAAATTTCCCCAAACAAGCTAGCCTTCATTTAAAAAAAAATATATATAAATATAAAAATATGAAGAAAATGCCCCTCTTCACAAAGAACAAAATGCAGAGTTTCATTTATTTTTTACATACATAGTAACATATCCAGTCTTAAAATAAAAATACAATACCATTACATACACAGCCTGGCATCGACGCTACCTGTTCTTTTCCAAAGCTAATATTTCTAAGTCACCCAGACAAGTTTCATTTTTTTCTTCTGCGTTCATGGGCTGAATCTCCCACATTCACTCATGTTTTTGCACGAGTGGGTTTTTATGTGCAAGGCTGTTTTTTAACCACCATTCAGGCAGCCATACGCCAATTTCCGGGAATGCATGCTTGGTATTTTTGTGTTTCTGTAGCGCAACAAACTCTGATTACAGGATCTTTTCCTTGCGCACTTAGTCCTGTGCTTGCCTGTATACACGAAGGGGGATAAGGCATTAACAGGTCTGCACACATAAGTTGACCTGGGAGATAAAAAAAAAAATCTCCACCCTGTACCCACCTGACGCGTTCAGGATTTGAACACTCAACCTTCCGCATGAGGGTGGCTTCTTATCCACTAGTCTTTTGCATCAACCACCTTCTTTTTCAAAGCTCTTTGTCATTTTTCCGAGAACAAATATAAGAATTTTCAGAACATGTATGTGACATTATTTGCATTGTAAAAATGTTAAACGTTGTTTCGTTAGTTTACGGCAGATATGTCACTTTTGAACAGGTTGTCAACAAGACATTTCTTGGTCTGTTTTAGTGTTTAGTCGTTGTCATATCTCATTAAGTCTTAATGCCACAATAAAGTTTGCATGTTTCACCTCCCCCCCCCCCTCCCCCACTTACTTTTACTGTCAGCTAAGATTGTTCTCAGACATCTACCTTACAGCCTGCGCCATATGGAGGGGATTCAACATGAGCTCAAAGGTAGCCCCTTTCAAGTTCGCACCACGCAAGTTAGCCTCTTGGAGGTCACAGCCTGAAAGGTCACAATTTTCAAGGTCAGCCCCAGCCAGAACAGCCCCTCTCAAATCACAGTTCTGCAGGTTAGCATTTTTCAAGTTCGCGACCCGCAAGTTGACACCGGCCATGTGACTTCCCTCAAGGTCGACATTCTTCATGAGAGCTCCCTCCATGTTCGCTCTGCTGCCTGCAGGATCCTCAAAGTTGCAGCCCCGCATGGATGCCCCCTCCATGTTGGCGCAAAGGACCTTGACCCCCAGAAGGTTTGCCGAGTCCAAGGTCGCATTACAGAGGTCAGAGCGCTCAAAGTTGCAGTAGGAAAGGTTGGCGCCAGACAGGTTGGCTTTGCGCAGGATGGCGTACTTGAAGTTGATGTAGCGGAGGTCCAGCTTGGACAGGTTGGCTCCCGTGAAGTTCACACCCTGCAACCGTGTGACATGTCTGAGTGAGCATAATCTTCTGCACAAATTAAGCTAAAAAGATAAATCTCCTTTCCACACACCCATAAACCCCCTCCCCTCTTTCTACCAACCTCTGCACTCAATATTTGTGTTGAATAGTTCAATACAGTGGAACCCCCTTTTTAAGACCCCTAATTTAAGACTCCTTCCATTTTAAGATCCTGTTTTCTCAGATTTTCGGTTCATAACATCAGTAAATTTACCCCCATTTTAAGATTCCATCCTTTTTAAGACCTGGTTTTCTGATTTTTGGAGGTCTTAAAAAGGGGGGTTCCACTGTTGCACAATGTTGAAAACTATAACCTTCCTATCCTATTCCACCTTCAGTTTTTGTAAACAAAAGTTAAAGATAGTGCTTCAAGGAACAACTGCGCATGAGATGTCTTGTATCATGCAGGACTGAACATTTTCTTGACCAAACTACTGCCTTCAGCATTTGTGTTCAACAGTCTAGAGTCAAAGATCATTTTCATTATCAATATAATTTTGATCGAAGCCCCAGGACTGAAGAATTTGTTGACCAACCTACCTTTACCATGCCATTTCTGCAAGCGTTTGCATTGAAAATAAGCATCAGGTGTGGTCGTCTGAAGTTATTTTTACTGCTCATTGTTCTTGTTGATGGAAATCTACAGATAAACTCATTAGTTATCTCAGCCCACTGGTCAGCGCTTTGAATAAGACCCAGAATGACCCTTGTACCTCTGTTCTTTTATCTATGCAACATTCACTGGACATTCTTAGTTGCTGCTCGTAAACAGTGAAAGCCAAGAAAATACGAGCTACAGGCCCTTGACCTGTTCACTGCAATCTACTGACATGATAGAAAATACAGCTGAACCAGCCCTGGCTACCACCTCTTGGTAACGACCAGCTGCTCACAACGACCGCCCCAAAGGATCCCTGACTTTTTTTCGCAACATAAATATAAAATTAACCTTTCCATAGAAAACACCTGTCTATAACATATTAACAACTACTTTCTGTCGGCCCCTTGGATGGTTATGCTATACAGGCGCGAATGTAGTGTATACATTGATGTACTTTCTCATTTTGAGCAGAATTTCTGGGTGAGTCTGTCATTGTTTTAAGTTATTTAACTCCTGCTTGATAAGAAAAGGTGTGACTTGTGTGCGTACAGGTCAGGTTGATAGATAATACTTTCAGGGTAGAATGTTCTGGTTGCATCTGCTATTGTTTTGAATGATTTGATTGATAAGACTGACAGAAAGATATGACTTCAGGTCAAGTTCAGGCTATAAGTGGTACAGACTAACAGAGGTCATGTTGATAAACTAACAAAACATTGAAACAGTTCTACTCTAGGGACGGGATGAAAACATATGGTCAGTCAAAGGCAGGAAACTCTGATTTCTTTCTTTAACGTCTTATACTTTCAGAGTATAGTTTATAGTTACTGGCTGCATATGTTGTTGTTATGACTGACCACATTGATACAACTAAAAGAAAGATTACTTGTGTACAGGTCAAGTTCAAGCTGAACAGAGGCCAGTGAATTTATGCACTACACTCAAGGGTAGAAAAGCACACTTTGAAAAGAAATTGGGATGTATAGTGCAAAAATGAGAAAAAAACACACCCAGTTAATAATGTATGACTCCTTAGCCCAACATGCTAATTAAAGTCCAAACACACACAAATCTAATATGCCCTGATAATAATAATTGCATGTGCATGATAATACACCACCGACGTCCCAAACCCTAACGCTAATTTGTCCTTGAGAGTTTGACAACTCTGTAAGTGTAACCATTATGATAAGCAAAAATGTAAGCCCATACCTGACATCTCAGTTCTTTGTTGGTGGGTGTCACCATCAAGGCCATGACAAGTTCACGCCGATTGATTGGTGTGGAATCGTCAGGCGGCTGTTCACGCTCGATCACGTCCTCCAGCTGTTCTATCAGCGAAGTCAGACCGAAGAACTTGGCCTCTTCCAGGACACCTTCAGGGTTCACTGACTTGTCCAGCACCAGCAGACCATGGCGTAAATAGTTGAGGATCGGCTCAAAGTACAGAGGACTACGATCGATGAGGTAGGCGCCAGTTTCGTCCACAGCACTCTGCCATTCCACGTCTCCATGCATGAACATGCGTGCTAGCATGCTGTCACCATCCGTCCGTGTGAGTGTGGTAACAGTAGTGGTGAAAAGTTTTCCACCCACATTCAAGTGAACCCATTCTGATTGATTACACACCTCCTGATGGCTGGAGTGAACAAGCGGCTCTTTGGTTTCACTCTCCTCCCGGTAAACCTTACCGCCGACTGCTTGTGCAAACGCCCATGAGCGCGGTCGGGCAAAAGGCTCACCACCACTAGCGTACAACACTTCGTCATCTCTAATCAGGTCTGCATCGTCAATGAGACCTCCAGTGGATGTGTACAATGCGGTAACATTGAAGTCTAGCTTTTCGCTCGCTTTTGATAGCAAGTCTGGAATGGAGCCGCCCACGGCAATCACTTTTCCCCCCTCTGTCCGACCACTCTTGAAAACTGTTGCGCGTTTCATCGTATAGGCAGGATGAGGACTGCCGATGGTCTCAAAGCCGCGAAGATGGAGATCGATCAGGAGCAAAAATGGTTCGCAAAATTAGATTTCCTCTTTCCGCACTTCTTTGATCGGTCATCTGCCTGCCTTCATATCTGTCGTAGATCTACAACTTTACTCTTCTGCGCGAGTTAAATGTACCCTAAATATACCTGCTTTATCATCTTCCCAAAATAGACGCACAAAGGTCAAGGGTAATAATACAAACAAAGTTAATGCTCCTGTTGAACGAAAACAAAGTAGCCATTTCCGTCTGCTACGCGAGTACGCGAGAATCTCGTTCATCACAAGAACATGAGATCGGACGGTTTCCGATCTGTGATTTTTTAAATTTTTTAAATGGAGAAATAAAATAAAAACCCTGCTCATTTTGCGATTAAGAAGAAAGACCAATGCTTCTGCAAAGTTTTGTTTCGAAAAATCGATTAAAACACAGACAAGGAGATACAAGACTGGAAACTCAAGTTCACGCAATCACTGAACATTTCTGTAACTCAAAGCATTCATGTAAAACTATTGGTCTTGGAACTCACCTGACAAGTTATTTTAGGTCCTGCTGTGGGGTGGAACTCACTGAATAAAATGCATTCGATCATTTTCTTTTGCTACAAAGCAAGCGAGCTGAAACTCAAACAACCATCAACAAAGATAACGGAAATGGGTCTATTTCCGGAACTTGTACTTTCGATTCTAACTTGTTCAGTCAAATACTTATTGCCGACATATTCTTCGAGTAAGTCTTATAGTTTAATATAATTATATTCACTACTATTAAAATCTAGAGTTTCGTTTAATATGTACACATATTGACACTTTTTTGGTAGCAGACGAACATTTTTGCAACACAGGCAAGGGAAACCACTCCGGAAGTTATTTCTTCAACCCAATTTTCCAGATGACATAGAGGTGGAAAAACAACAGTAAATCATTTACAGTATTCGGTATGTCTTTCTGATCGGCCTTCATTGTGATTAATTACGTGAATTGTGTCATCATAGTCGTGATCAGCTGCATCACTATTTGGGAATTGTTTGACAGTTATCAGATACTTTTGAAGACAGTACACGTTTATAATATAAAGAGGTCTCTGAAGGGGATCATGTCAAATCATATATCTACAGATTTAGCCCCGTGTGAGTTACATCGTCACACTAGTAAATCTCAACAACATTTTAACTTTGCCTTCAGTATGTGAAGTCACTTCCACGGGGAGTATACCCATGTCAACCGTATATATAATATATATATTATATATGGCGGGCTACACACACGCACATACCTCAGATATATTTGTTAATTTTTCCTGGTAAATAACAGTTTATTTACTCTTTTGGCCATAAACCTTACTGGATTTTTCATATCTTGATTTATCCATAGCGGTATGAAGAGCTTGAAGTAATTCATGAATTCAATATATCGATCAGCCCCTTCCTCATTGACTTCCCTTCTCTGTTTCAGACATGAGCTGTACTGTTTGTCCGTCATGACGCGTGACTAGCCATGAGTGACATCATGGAGCGGACGCTGGCCTCCCTGCCCCGCCTCCTCTCCTCCAGTCTGCTGGGGGGAGGAAAAGGGGGGCAGGCTGCAGGCCCTAGGCAAACGCCCCCGCCCCGAGGTCTGCAAGCCTTACTGAAGGCAGTAGACAATGCACGCAGCCGGTCAGAGGAGAAAGATATTGTGAGCATTGCTTGAAATTTTGTGTGCGTGGTTAAATATTCTAATAGACTTATTCCGGAAAAGTGTTGGGTTTGTGAAAGAGTGATATATTCTTACTGTTAGTGTTAGTGACGCAAGCTTTCAACACTCACTCCTTAATTGTCCACATGTTTGAGACACAAACCTCGCTAGTGACTGGCCTTTGTCTATTGGGAAAGTTTGACTCACTAAAAGCAAGAGTATTCACTCTTTCACAACCCATACAAACCCAACAGAGTTATTTCCGAAAATGGTCTATTTTGGGGGGGGAATTAAGTCAAAAGTTTCGTGTAGTTTTGATACAGTCATGCACTCATCCTTTCAAAGTCAAAGATATGTTTCTTTTGTGTTTTTTGTTTGGTTGTTGGTGTTATTTAATGCGTGCGTCTATTTGTATGAAACTTTTCCCCTTATCATTTTCCAAGGTGCGAAAAGAGCTGTCCCAAATCAAGCAACAACTTGAACAGCCTGGGGCCACGGCAGCGCAGTGGAGTGAGATTTTCCCGCGAGTGGTATTCTGCTCTGTGCTGGGCTATGACGTCAGTTTCAGTCACATCTACGCAATAAAGCTGGCGGCAAAGGGCAAAGGTCGAGACAAACGGATGGGCTACCTAGCCGCTACCTTTCTGCTGGATCAAACGATGGAGCTTGCCATCTTGATCATGGGTAGGCTCATTTTCACTTGATCATGCTGCCCTGAAAGGGGAGAATGTCTGCCTAAATGGTGGGGAAAAATATGATCATTCATTTAACAACCTGCCCCTGCAAAAGGACAAGTATATGTCGGAGTTGCAGCCCATGAATGAAGAAGAAAAAGAAGACTAGATAATGCTTTGTTCTATACACAGTCCGCCACACAAACGTATTTCAGTAACATAAAGCGTGCTAGGGTGGATAATGCTCAGGGGTAGGATTGGAGTAAAATAGATGCATCTTGTACATCAACATATCTAGGGTAGTTTCATTCATTAAATGTATGCAGAAATAAACTGGCACAAGCATAAAAGAATATATCTAAAAAACACATGCACACACACATACAGGCACATATATATCATTACACTAATCAACAACAACAAATGATGCGTTTAAGGGATGGGGGAGGTATTTCTGGAAGGAGGATGAAGTTGATTGAATCGGTAAATTAAAAAAAAAATATTCCAGTGTGTAAGTCGAACGTGTATATTTTCCACTCATACTTTTTTTCCTAATGTTGTTCCATATATATTGTGCTAACATGTTTTCACTGTGACTGTGACAGGCACCCTCCAACAAGACCTCCACAGCAGTAACATATTTGACAACCTGATGGCCCTGTCTGCTGCCGCTGAGCTGGTCGGCTCCGAAATCATCCCTCATAGTGAGTAATGCACGAAAAGTAGTAAATAGGATCAACTTCAGGGATGTTTTCTCTGTTAAAACGGATGGATTTCAACTTGGCATATTAAAAAGAAATTAAAAAATGTGATCATGATAGCACTCAATGTGTTAAAAAGGCAAAAACAAACATGATGCAAACAAGGGAAGATGTTTTACTTTGATCAAGTACTGATACCAAAACTGAGTGCACATTAGAATGTTTTCTGTTCAATCCGATTTGGAATTATTGTAATCAGACATGAGATGTTGCCACCTCCACAGCACATTCATTCTGGCATTTTCAAAGCTCAAGATACCATACTTAAAAATTGCAAGATTTTGAATGATCTCATGCCTAATATTATATTTGCTATAGTGCTGCCCCCAGTGGTAAAACTGCTGAGACATCGCCAGGCACTTGTGAGAGAGAAAGCAGTGCACTGCATTCAGGCCTACTTCCGTCGCGCGCCCAGTCTAATGCAGCACACGCTGCCGGAGGTGAAAGGGATGCTGGGAGACAAAGATCCGGGCGTGCTGTCGGCAGTGGTGACGCTGTTAGCTTCCACCGTGGAGCAGAACAGAGAGGAGTTGGTGTCACTTGGTCTTCCGCTTGTCAGTATTCTACAGCAGGTATGGCTTTATCTCGCTGACCTTCTTCTTCTTTGTTCATGGGCTGAAACTGCCCCAATCTTTTACGTGTATGACCGTTTTTACCCCGCCATTCAGGCAGCCAAACGCCGCTTTCGGGGGAAGCATGCTTGGAATTGTTGTATTTCTATAACGGAAAAATCGCCACCCTAAACCCACCAGGTGCGGCCAGGATTCCAACTCCGGAAGGCCGGCGTCTTATCCACTAGACCACTGTGTCTGTCATCTTGCTGACCAAGTCACGTTTTCTTTGGCAACTTCTAAATCAGTTATGCTTTATGTTAGGATGTTTCAGATGATTTCCTTCAAACTGCCGATGTTATGAAAACAAGAATTCTCTACATCTAAAAAGCAGAAGAGAGGTTAATAGTTCAGTGGTTGTATTAACGCTTTTAGGACAGACTGGTTGTTAAAAAAATAATGTTTAAGTAAAAAAAAGGAAGACAATACAATAATACTTTATATCTCAAAAGATAAATTACATCGTGGCTGAATAAACACACAATAACATCAATATAAACACACAATTACACATGTGCACACACAAGAATATAAAATGTAAGCATAAAAAGTGCCATTTAAATGAAAATAGGAAATGTACTTTCTTGTAATTCAACACATCTGATTGAAGATTTTTTAGTTTTTTGTTTTTGACAATTCACAGGTGAGAGCACGCAAGTTCCCCAGCTCCTACGACTACCATGGGATCCCGTTACCATGGCTACAGATCTTGTTACTGAAGATCCTGGCTCACCTGGGATCCGTGGACGACCAGGTGGCCGCCAGCCTTCTGCCGCTGCTCTCACAGATCCTGACCGACCCCAACTCCAAGGAGCTTGTTTCCCTGGCTGTGGTCAGTGAATGCCTGGAGACCATCGCCACCTTGGCCAAAAGTAGTGGAGGTCTGACAGCAGCGGAATCAAATGCTGGAAAAGCTGAACAACTACAAACAGAAGGTGTAGTTGTGCATGGCGTCGGCGGTGGAGCTTTGTCCGCAGCTGGTCCTGAAGAACTTGGTGGTAGTAATGGCGGTGGTGAAGGATTCCAAGATTCTGGTCAAAGCAGGAATTCGAGACAGATAGACTGCAGGACTGACCAAAGCAGGGTTGGGAAATCAGGGCCTGGAGAACTTTCTGGATTGAACGGAAGAAGGAGAGAAGAGCTGCTGACCAAGCTACAGCCATTGCTGTTGGAAGCGTCAAAGTGTGTGGCCAGGTTTCTCAGCTCTGGTGTTCCGAACTTGCTCTACCTTGGTATCAGGTCCCTGACCCAGCTGGTTTCCGTGGCGCCCGAGCTGGCCTCTCACCACCAGGGGGCGGTCGTGCAGTGTCTCGATGACCTTGACCCTGTCGTACGTCGGCAGACACTGAACCTGCTGCACCACATGGCCAACCCAGCCAATGTCAAGGTCGTGTGTGCCAAAATGCTGGAACAGGTGCAGAGTAAGGGGGGTGACGTGGGTCTTCAGGGTGATGTTGCAGACATGGTGTGTGACATTGCCGGCCGACTGGCGCCTGACCCGTTGTGGTATCTCAACACCCTGTTCTTACTTCTATCACTGCCCTTAGAACCTCACAGATTATCTTCCCTTTCCAACAACATGTTGACCTTTTTCACCAAAGCGGCCCAAGATCCTTCCTGGCCCGCTTTTCCTGAAGAACTCTTCACCGCTATGGTGAATGCTGTGCAAGACTCGGACAGTTCACCTCTCTCACAGTTTGCCTTGAAAGTGCTGAGGTTTGTTCCGCTCTCTGTGAGGAAGGCTGTTTCTGGGGACAAGTTCTTGGCTGGGTGTGATAGGCTCTTGACTTGTGAAAATTTGGAAGGGAAGGAAGGGGTTGTGCTGTGTGTGCAAGAACTGCTACTGAGAGGTTGTCTTCAAAGACAAGATGTGATACAATGGGTAAGGGCTTCTCTAGAAAGGTGTGAACACTTCACTCCGCGACAGTTTCGGCAAAAACTGAAAGAACTGCTCGCCGTAGCTTCGCTTCATGGAGAATTGTCTTCTCTGTCAACCCAGGGTTCAGCTAGAGCAATGGACTTCAGCCTGTCCTTTCTGGATTCTTATGCTGCAGACATGTGCCACAAAGGCAAGCCTTTCCTGAAGACACAGCAATACACACCAGAACTAAACCAGCCGGCTGTACAAGAAGAAAGACCCTCTTCATTGATTTCACTAACATCCCAGAATTCATCATCCACCCCGCGGAGTGGAGGGTCACTGTACAAGGATACCTCCCTGTGTGAAAGTTCATCTCTTGGAGTTGGAGAGAGCTTTTCACTCCTGTCCCCAACTAACCCACTGCAAGGCTTTTCTGCAGCAAGAAAGTTGTGGACGAAAGAGGGTTTTCAGGGCGATGCTGATGTACAGCAGTCCAATTTCTCCCCACCAGTGGAAAGTACGAGGGCTGATAGAGGGATGGGCAGTGAAGCAGATGGAGAAAACGCAAAACCTGATTCTTTGGATGAGAAGGAAGAGTTAGCAAAGGCTTTGTTCCAAGGTCTTTCCCCCAGTGGCCCCCTTTCCACCCCAATGGCTACTTCATCTTCACATGTTCCCATGACAACTGAGGTTAAGTCCCTGAGCTCTGCGTCTAGCAGTAGCACGCCTTTTGTTTCCTCAAACTCCATGACAACGAGCTCTCAGGACAAGCTTGTTGCCTCCACAGCAGACCTGTTCCCTTCTGCCTCCAGCCCTGTAGTGACAACACGTCCAGACAGTCTGGCAGCAATAGACGGAAGTTTTCAGTACATGAATGACAGTGCAGCAATGACAGATTCCTCCTTGTTTGAGCTTCCCCGATGTGACTCTGGTGGCTGGAAGGCTTTGCATGCGGGTCACACAGGAAGCGGCCACAACATGGAAACAAGCGAAACTGATCTGCAGTCAACAGCGACACAGTCCACGGCTACCGTGACCTCTGAGCATTTAGCGTCCGACTTGGGATCCAGTAGCAATTTATCAATCAGCGATGACAGTTTAGACAACGTCAGGGATCTGTCTTACCAAAACTCTCCTGCTAGAAAACCAGTTCCTCAAAGTCCCGGTGCTGGTGGAACTCAGTTTGAGAGCACCGTTGACTCAGGATTTCCTGATGTTCAGGGTAGCACGTATTCACAGAATCTCCATGAGCAGATGGAAGACATGGACAATTCACAAACAGCTGCTGAACGTGAGGGGGGAAGTGGAGGATTGTACGATGTGTTCGGGGAAGACGCTGGGAGTGAAAGCTTGTCTAGTGGCTTGCAGGAAAGTGCCGGAAGTCTGTACAGCGGGTTTGAAGACCTGACGCTCTATGCCGGAGAGTGGGAAGAGGAGGAGGAAGAGGAGGAAAAGGAGGAGGAAGAAGCAGGGGAGGAGAGATGTATTCAGGCTGATGGTGACACTGACAGGAATGAAACACAACCCAGTGATGTATTCGGCGATCCTGTTCTCTCAACACTTCCCACTTCCCCAGCTAAATGACGGAGGATGACTGTTTGGTTTTGTATCAAGTTTATGAAGTGGTTGTGGTTTGTTTGAAGCGTGTGTATTGTTCAAGAGTTGTTGCAAGTTTATGCCCTGATTATTTTGCTCGAGATTCTTTCATTAGTTTTCTCTGGATCTGTTTATGCCACTGCTGGTTGTGTCACCTGCAGCTGAAGATAACTCCTTTGATAATAATACTGGAATTATGTAGAGCACACGGATAGATGCTGTGTTCTTTATGAGTCTGCTGATCATGAGTTGTGTGTGTGTTGTTGTATATGTAATTATATATGTGTGTGTGTGTGTGTGTCGGGTGTATGTCTTGGGTCTCGTTGAAAGTTTTACTCCACAAAACGCCTATTGATCACAATTTTCTTTTCTTCCATAACCATCCTTGTCTTGTTTCTGAATTCATTGTTTGACCGAGGGGCAATGCATTACCTTACTGCTTTTAATCGCAATCTCGCTGTACAAGTTATGAGTTGTTTTCTCCAGGCTTGTGGAGGCAAGAGTACTCACGCAGTGCAATCACAATGAGCCTGGCATTTTTAACTTCTACTCAGGATCACACATACAAAAGCTTGGAAGTTGCAAAGCTTTGGGTTGCCGGTCTTCATAATCCGTATGGCGTAAATTGTGAAAGGCCATGGTGGATAATGTCTTTCATGTTGTTTATGACAAAATGTATGTATGAGCAGTGTAGTTCGAGACAGGTATGTGTGTTCCATTATCCTGAAAGGTCAGATTTTATTTCACTTCACAGACCTTTGATGTGCCAGGTTTAGGGTGTATGGGATTCTTAACAAGCAAAACCAGAACTGACTTATACACATAAATGATGTACATTTGTGAAGATAGTGTTGTGGCTTTTACTTCAATGCTAGATAGCATAATTGCAAGAAAGTGCACAAGGTGCACCTGATGTTGACAGGTTTTAGTATGCAGTGGTCATGGAGGTATAAGTTAGACTGGCAGTCCCTACAGTGGAACGCCCATTTTAAGACCCCCACCCCCCTCCTTCTAATATTTAAGACTTACTTTTTCATATTCTCTTTTAAAACCACTGTAAATTTACCTCCATTTTAAGACTCACATTATTTTAAGACCTGCTTTTCTGCGCTTTTTTAAAGGTCTTAAAAAGAAGTTCCACTGTCTAAGCTGGGTAGATTAAAGATAGTCTTTCTCTAGTGAACGATCATGTGCAACATCACACACCTTTTCAGGCTCTCTCATGGAATAACATCATCCTTCCATTTGGACACATACCCAAAATCAACTGTCTGGCTGCTTTCTGTGCAGTGTTTGTTTGTTTGTTTGTTTGTTTGCTTAACGCCCAGCCGACCACGAAGGGCCATATCAGGGCGGTGCTGCTTTGACATTTAACGTGCGCCACACACAAGACAGAAGTCGCAGCACAGGCTTCATTGTCTCACCCAGTCACATTATTCTGACACCGGACCAACCAGTCCTAGCTTGAACCCCATAATGCCAGACGTCAGGCGGAGCAGCCACTAGATTGCCAATTTTTAAAGTCTTAGGTATGACCCGGCTGGGGTTCGAACCCACGACCTCCCGATCACGGGGCGGACGCCTAACCACTAGGCCAACCGTGCCGGTCTCTGTGCAGAGTGGGGTTTTTGTAATGAAATAATATACACCCATGTAAATCTGCAACATTAATTCAACAACAGGACGGGCGACAGTGGCGAAGTGGTAAGACATCGGCCTCCTAATCGGAAGGTCGTGAGTTCAAATCCCGGCCGCTGCCGCCTGATGGGTTCAGGGTGGAGATTTGTTTCGATCTCCCAGGTCAACTTATGTGCAGACCTGCTGGTGCCTTATCCCCTTTGGTGTGTACACGCAAGCACAAGAGCAAGTGCGCACGGAAAAAGATCCTGTAATCCATGTCAGAGTTAGGTGGGTTATAGAAACGCGAAAATACCCAGCATTCTTCCCCTGAAATCGGCGTATGCTGCCTGAATGGCGGGGTAAAACGTCCAAACACGTAAAAATCCACTCGCGCCGAAGACATGAGTGAACGTGGGAGTTTGAACAAAGAAGAAGAATTCAACAACATAAATTCCCACTTTGTTACTGTTCATTTTTGGTACGTGTTCAAGTGGAAAGATGCTCTTTTCACACGTAGAAGCCTGTGATGGTGAACATAACGGTTTATACAAAAAGGATGGTATGTTGAATACTGTAAATGAAATCCTGATAAAATATTTGTACCAGATCTGCATAGCTTCCAGCTGCTGCTTTTGGCTTGTGAGAAGGCCGGTGAGCTGTCATATCTTCTGTCCCTGCCAAGCTGTTGCCATTATTGTCCAGGTTTTTATATGTGCATAAAATCTGTGTTTGAATTGTACGGGTGCTGTTGTTCTGACAAATAATAAACCATCATGGTTGCTCCACAGTCACTGAGAAGTTGTAAATGTGTGTGTGTGACCGTGTGTGGGGCTGTCCGTGCATCATTGTGTGTGTGTGCATGTGTGAGTGCATTCAAAACAGAACATTTTTCATGTAATTGACCAGATAAACACGAAATGCTGTTCCCATCTAATCCTTTGTCACAACAGACAGTTCATGGCTATCATTCTTACTTTCATCAACATAACACTGAAGTCTCAAAAAGAATTCCAGCAGCACAGAGAAGGTTCATTTCGTTGATGCATAGTCACCATTTTATTTTTCCCATCCGGAAATAATGATTTACAGTGGCAGTAGAAGCTCAACCTCTTCAAGGTTTGCTCTCATCACAACACCAAAGAACTAGTCATACGCATTTTTACTTTCTAATACATTGTATAGGATAAACTTCTTCCCCTCTGCAAGAAGGAAATGTTTAAAATGAAAGAAAATTTGAACAATACGACAAATTTTATCCGCAAAGAATTTAACACTGATTTTTAACATAACAGATGTCAACTAAGAAACTTTTCCCCCCACAGCCCAAATCCTCTAAAGGTTACATGCAGCAAAAGCCTGCAAGTGAACATTAAATTAGAAATATTTCTGTCCTTCTGACAATGACACACATAGTTCCAGTACATTTTAAATTCCATCACCTGACAATTTCATAAATTAAAATATTTCCGCAGACGTACAAAATTGAACACGATCCTCCTTGCAGAACTCTTACTTATCTGGTAAATCTCAGGAGATGAACAATCATCATTCTGAACCCTGTTAAATGTAGACGAACACTTACCACCCAGAACCGTTCATACCTTTCTGGTATAGATGAACAAAACAAAAAAAGCACAATAATAACTAGTGCTAAAACTATCTACCACTTAGAACCCTTTTTCTTTTTCTTTTTTTGGGCCTGAGCGGGTTTTTGTTGTCGCGGCCCGGTGCCTGGCTGGGGGGATGCCGTGGAAGCAGCGGCCGAGGGGGTGGAAGAGGAGGAACCAGGTCTCGGTGACGATGGATCACTGCTGCCCCCTGGTGAAGGTTTGCTGGCATCACTGGAAGAGAAAGTTTGGGTCAACCATTAAGGACGTTTATCTGATAGAATTGTTAAGGATAGGCTGGTATAGTCTCTTCGTTTGGTTAACTGATAAAAACACAGTGCTTCCGGGAGGGCAAGTTGGAGGTTTAATTGAAGGGCAAACTGCAGCATATTTAATTCAACATTAATTTTTTTATAACGAAGCACATACATGTATGGGTTGTTCTCACACATACATACACAAACACACACAGACACACACAAACAAACACACACACACCCTGCCACTCACCCACACCCCCTCCCCACCTACACACACATACATGTACACATGCGCACACACAAACACACACGATCATACTTACAGATCAGCTGCCACAATTCCTGCTCCCTGAGTTCCTTTCCCTGCACAACATATATACAGGATCTGTCAGTCATAAACGTAAACGTTTCAACTGCACTGGAAGCTTGGGATGGTAAGTTGCAAAATGTCTCCTTTTCTTAGGTTGAATTGCTCAGATGCCTTCTCATGCTAAAGTACAATGGAAACACATTCCTGACATTATCATACTGGGCAGTACATGGCATTGCACAAATGCACAAGTAAAAAAAAAACTGTTTTTATAATATCATAAACCACAATATATTTCATATTGTGAAATGCACCATGAAACATGACAGCAAAGAACTAACCAAGCAACTGTACCAGCCCAACTCACCAATGTCCTTGCGTTTGTCCTTCCTTTTGCCCCTGAAGTATGACCTTTCTCTCCGTGGCAACCACCTCTCCGCGTCAAGGTCACCCACCTCGATGTTGCTCTTTGGCAGCTTGCCTGAAATATACAGAGTAGTAAGTCTATTCACTGTTTTGACAGTAATCTCACACATTGTGTAACCATTGAGGTGAAAAAGGTCTTGTTTGTATTATGTTATTCTGTCTGGAAAGACATGTCAAATTCCTCACATGGTACAAGTTGGTTTTCTCAAGGGGCGGGGATGTAGCTCAGTCGGTAGCGCGCTGGATTTGTATCCAGTTGGTCGCTGTCAGCGTGAGTTCGTCCCCACGTTCGGCGAGAGATTTATTTCTCAGAGTCAAATTTGTGTGCAGACTAACACCCCCCGTGTGTACACACAAGCACAAGACCAAGTGCGCACGAAAAAGATCCTGTAATCAATGTCAGAGTTCGGTGGGTTATAGAAACACGAAAATACCCAGCATGCTTCCTCCGAAAAAGGTGTATGGCTGCCTAAATGGCGGGGTAAAAAACGGTCATACACGTAAAATTCCACTCGTGCAAAAAACACGAGTGTACGTGGGAGTTTCAGCCCACGAACGCAGAAGAAGGTTTTCTTAATCAGCAGCTGTTCCCTTTTTCCTTGTTATTCAAGTTACAATTTCTGTTCCACCTTAATCAGAATCTAAGGGTAAATGCACATTCTGGGGATGGGGATACACAAGCTACCAGTCTGATGTGTCTGAAAACACCTCCGCGCGGAGGGGTTTTGCAGCCATCGCAGTGAAGATAAAGAGGGAAAATGGTCTCGTCTCGCGCGGCAGCAAGCAGGATGACTCGAGACTGAACAGACTTGGAACTCCACAGCTTGTCTCTGTCAATCACTATGCATGATAGCATCGGCTCCTAATCTGACAAAAGTTGATGAGTACTTACCCTTCTTCTTCTTCTTTTTCTTCTTCTTGAGTGGAGCATCGCCAGCTCTGTAAAAAAAAGAATGTCTTTCAGTTACAACTTTCTGGACTCACTTCAAATACAAAGCCCATCCCCACAGAAATAATTATCAATACAGTGGTACACACACACACATACACAGGAGTGCACACAAACACACAGAAAGAATAAAGCAATATATACAGTGAGAATGAGCCTTTTTTTTTTGTCTTCTTCATGTACAGGACTTAAAACTCAGAGCTGAATGTCTCTCTCTCTCTCACCCCCCCCCTCCCCTCCCTCTCCACACACAGACAGAAGGAATAAAGCAATACATACGATGAGGGTGAGGTCTCTCCTTTCTGCGTCTTCTTCATGTATTTGGGACCCAGTGTGCTGAAGGTGGTTTCCAGGCTTGCCACATCCACCCCTTTAGCTATCTCCGACACAGGAGGCAAATCTTTGCTGATTCTGCACGGCGGTTAAGGAACCAATGCTTGCTTTTCTTGGTCAGTACCTTTGGTGTGTCAACTGGTCATAAATTATCCTGAATATCCCAGAAATTCCAGGTAGCATATATACGACTCTTTCAATGTACACAAATCCCCAGCAATAGCAGATCAAATACCCTTGCTTTTACTAGGACAAATAAATTCACACATACTCCTGTCCATATGTTTCAGACACACCCCTCGCTAGTGATTGGCCCCTTCAATGTTTGTCCTAGTAAAAGCAAGGGTGTTCACTCTTTCACAACCTATAAAAACCCGACAGAATTATTTTCGAAACTCATCTATTGTAGAGTTCAGGTAAGTTTATCGCCCCATGCACTGATGCCTCGCTAATACACCAGCAGCAGTAAAGGATACTCTTTTGCCTTTGCTGTGTCAAAGTGGGAGTAGGCCGAGATCAGCTGTGCCAGAATGACAGGGTCTTTCGGGTTACGCCTGCACAAAGAGGTAAAGGAGAACATTAATTGTAAAACATTCACAGCTCAGTTGATAGAAAACCATACAGAAAATCAATCCTCTAGAATAGTAACAAGAGACAGCAGATGAAAAGAACAACAAGACAACAATGAAAATGTACTCACCAGAAACATGGACAATAACCGACGTTTGTTGCCCATGTTTCTGTTGAGTTCACTTTCATTGTTATCTCATTCCTCTAGAAGTAACTCACTTCAGAAAGACCATTACACACAGTACTGTATTGCTATTACAGCAGTCCCTGCAATGTACGGCCCCCGGCGTGAGCGGACATCTGACATGTACGGACACATTTGCTCGGCACGGAGTGTTTTCCTTCTATATTTGCCCCCCCTTAAACGGACACCTGCAAAACGTGGACGCGGACACTCATTTTCGGTCCCAACAGCAGGTCATACCTCCAATGTACGGACAGACCATCGTCAAATTTTCACCACAACAAAATCGATAACACAGCTTAATAACAGAGCAGTCCGGCTCTTGGTACAAAGATCACAGCCGCAATGGCCTGACGACAGTCACTGGTAACTTGAGTGCACCTGTACCCATCAGGAGGGGGGTAGTTTTGGTCAGGAGTGGAGTACATGCGAAGATGCCAACATGAAACTGCACTGTGCTCATTATTCTTGTCTGTTGGACGTAAACAACAGAAACCACAGTCGATGAAGGTCCTGAGCGAAAGAGAGTGAAAAACCGGCCACAGTTCTCAGCATCGTGTGTCTGTGTGTAACCTCTTTCATTGACAAGATACTCTTGTTTCCCCTCAGCCTTGACCAGTGAGTCGGTTGCCTAATCTGTGAACCCTTCAGTTGTCTTGCTTTGTCAAAAGTTACGACACAGTCAACTGGTTTTGCTCTGAGTGAACAGTTGGAGCTGACCTCTCTGGCCACAGTCCCAAACAGTACATGGCTGGAGGGAGTGAGAGAGAGAGGGAGGGAGGGGGGGGGGGGGTGGAGGGGTAGCTGGCTAAACTCGGTGGGGTGTCCGGTGTCACTGCATGTCAGCAGGAAGAGCATTGGAGAGAAATAGAGAGGTGTACTCTTCCACACAATTTCCAAGCATCAGTTGTCACGGCTTGGGGTAGGCATTTAGTGAGGGAGAGTGAGAGCTGTGTTATGTACAGTGTATTTCCGACTGAAGAGTGAAAAGTCACTGCCATGCCACATGATCGGCATGCAGTCAATAAAGCCAGACAAGATGAAAATAAATTACATGATTATGACATGCAGCTCTATCTGCTGCTATTTATTCAAACTGGTCTTCAAGCTTATTCTTGCAAGGCATCTGCACACGCTCCTCTGTGCTGTGTTTGTGTGGCTGCTTTCGTATGTCAGTGCATGGCGAGTGTGTTCACTGCCTTGAGGATTTATTTTATCTCTTCTTTTCAACACTTTTCATACAAATCATTTTTACAGAACGTTTAAAGAAGTATTAGGAGTTTATTGTTTAGCAGCCACAAGAAGTGATTAGCATAGACTCAATGCTGTTGTTTGTGTGTCTCTGTGTGTGTATGGGGGAGGGGTGGTGTGGTCACCCCTCCCGTGACCGGACACCTGCAATGTACGGACAGTTTTGCTATGGCCCAAGGGTGTCCGTTCATGAGAGGGACTGCTGTACTGCAGATTTAGGAAATGTCCTAAGTAGCTGTCCTTTCTTCTTCTCAGTTTTGCAGTATTGTCGGACATCAATCATAAGTAAAAGGGCAGCAATCATTCAGTGGTTTTCCCCAGGTCTTCGGGCATTGACGCATACTTTTTTGATCTGACGCATTGGTCTGACCTTTGGCCGGTCGACCGTCCGATAGTTTTGACACACAGGAGGTTTTCTGACCATCAATTTGTCCACCACCAGACAAAGCCAAGGCTTTGGGCCGATACATAGTTTCAATGCAGGTCCTCTGAAGTTGGGAACATTCTGTGAAAAAATATCTATTGTACACAGACATTTTTGTTGTTGTCTCAAATGCCAAACGCACTTCAAAATCACCGCCAAAAATGTTAACGCAATACTAACTTTCTCTGGTCCTCCAACATCTGAGCGGCCACCTGAGGATTGCCGTGCTTCATCTGGAAGGCTGAGTTGTTCTGAGTCAGAACTGTAAGCTCCGGAGATTTCGGCTGAAACAGATGGAAGACATTTTCTGTTATGAGTGAAAACAAATAAGAACAAAAAGCAGAAAATATACCCTGGTTTGAGTCTGGATTTACATGTGAAAAGGAAACAAATAGAACTTTAAAAACTAGGTCAGAAACTGACATTTTATGGCTCGTTTTATTTTCAAACGAAAGAGACAGGGCAGAAAGAAAAATACACAAACAAATCAAGAAGACAAGAAAAGGGAAAAGGAAAGAAGACAACCACACACGCATAACTGCTTCTTCACAGCAAGATCCACTCCTTGCCTTTGAACCTAGAAAATCTGTCTTCCTCCATCTGACTCTACCATCTAGGCGGTCATCATTTATTAGCCCCAAACATGAGCAAACAAATAAACTGCAAAAACACTTACCTTATTTTTCTTGTACCAGTTGACGGCACCAATGAGCACGTCTGAAGCAGCTGTGGTGTCCTCCTGACTCATGTAGAGAGTGACCAGAGCAGACACCTGCAATGACAACCCAAATATTACTTCTTGCTGTTGTTTGAGTGTACCCACACCTACACACTCACGGGGCCACTTGGTAAAGGGAAGTTGACTCATCAAAATGGGAAGATCACCTGCACAACTCTGTTCAACCCCCCCCCCCCCCCACCCTCCCACACCAGACCTGTTTACCCCCATAAGTGTTTTGGAGTAATGCTCAGCCCCAAAAATAGTAATCCTGGCACAAAAATAGTAATCATCCAGCATTCGTCTCCAATTACAATGCACATGACAACTGTGCGAAACGCAATCATGCACATAGAATATATCCATCATTCACAAACAAAACACATCAGTCAGTTTTTGTAGTCATCATAATTTCAAAGAAGATCACATCAAAAGCACATGCATCACTGATTCTTTTTCTTTTGCTCGTAGTAGGCCTTTTTCAGTGTGTCAAGCGCTTCTCTACTGTACTTGCGCTTGCCGAATGAGTGAGGGCGAGACTTCACCACTAGAATAAGGCTCTCCAGCGTCTCATCAGACAGACATGATCTCTGGTCAGTCCTGTGCTTTTTCACCCCATTTTGCCATTGAAAAAAACAATGCCAAACATGTGAATTGATAAAAAAAAATTTTATTTTTTTATTTTTTTTACATTTTTTTAATTTATGAAAATCGTAGTCTTGACACGGATAGCGGAATGGCGTAGTTTTTGCAGAAAATCGTAATAAATTACGCCAAAATCGTAAGGGTAAACAGGTCTGCCACACACACAGGCAGTCCTACTTTGACAAATTTCAAAATGAAACATCCCCATAAAGGTATAGAGCTGTCATATAAGGAGATGATCAAGTACAGGATTACAAAGGATCACTGCTGATCATACATGATTGGTATCCCCTCGCAAACCATAACATTTGTCGTTGTTTAAAGTAAGCTGCTTGGCAACTCGCCAAAGGCGTGCCACGGGACACAGTAAAAATGTCAGTGATACAGTCAAACCTGTCTATAACGACCACTCAGGAGACCTGCCCGATGTGGTCATTTTGGACAGGTGGTCTCTGTGGAAAGGTGATCTATACAGAAGAAAAACTTGTCTGGAATCCTTGAGATGGTTGTGTTGAGGTGGTCGCTTTCAAGAGGTTGTCGCAAGAGCAGGTTTGACCGTACATCAAAACTGTAACGATGATAAGAACATTGCCCAACGGCTGACTAATGTCGCAATGAACTTCACAACGTTATTCCTTTACACCGTGTCTGAAAAAAACCTGCACTCACCATGCCAGGTCTGTACTGCAGGTCTCCCAGCGCTTTGAGAGCATCACAGGCAGCGTAGACCTTGCCCTGACTCAGGTAGATCTGGACCTTCATCAGCTGCAGGCTGATCTGCTGGTCTTGGTGCCGCTCTGCATACTCCTGTCAACATCATCAACATTTCACTGCAAAGATGACAAGCTTTGAACTAGGAATGAGCAGATAATTTTATCCACCGATTATAAATCCATGAGCTGCAGGCTGGTCTGCTGGTGTGGGTCCCGCTCCGCATACTCCTGTCAACATCATCAACATTTACCCTACCCTGTGCACAGAATATCCCCATTATCTTAAATAATGACTCTCTCCCCACACGTATCACCTGTATGAGAGCCACAGCTTTGTTCGTGGTCTTGTCCCTGACGTGCTGTGCGGCTGATATGATATTACAGGTGAGAAAGTCTGTCAATAATTCTTCACACCTCTGCTGCACCGCTTTATCAGAACTACCCTATTTTTAGAGTCAGAAAGGCTCTATCCTTCAAAAATGAAAAAGGAAGCGCTTTACCTGTATGAGAGCCACCGCCTTGTTAATGTTCTTGTCCTTGACACTCTGTGCGGTCGAGATGAGATTTCAGTAGGGAAAGCCTGACAATCATCTTCCCCCCTCCACTGCACCTCTTTTTCAGAGCTACCCTATTGTCTACCCTATTTTCAGAGTCACAGAGGCTCTCTCCTCTAAAACTCGAAGCGCATTACCTGTATGAGAGCCACTGCCTTGTTAATGTTCTTGTCCTTGATGTGCTGTGCAGTGGAGATGAGAATTCAACACAGAAAGTCTATCTCATCTTTACCCCTCCACTGCACCCCTTTATCAGAGCTACCCTATTATTAGAGTTTTTCTCCTCTAAAACTCCAAGCGCATTACCTGTATGAGTGCCACAGCCTTGTCAAGGTTCTTGTCTTTGACGTGCTGTGCGGCCGAGATGAGGATGCAGGTCAGGAGCTCCGGGTCTTCCTTTAACAGCTCTCCTGCCTGCTTCAGGCACTGCTCTCCCTGCACAACACACACATACAACACTTTCCTGAAGGTCAACAAAAGAATCTAAAAACAAGAAGAGCAAACGCTCGATCGAGTCACTTTCGCAGTTCTGAATATTATATGAGGCATCAGATGGACAGGAAGAAATTGCTATTCACAACACAATGAGTCACGTTCACATAAAATTTGAGCCCGGTCACTTTTATAGTTTCCGAGAAAAGCCCAACGTTAAGTTGTGTGTTGCCGAACAGAAAAGGCTAGTTATCTCCCTTGTTTTTCTGATAACGTTCGTAAAAGGCTACAGATGTAAATACTTTGATGTAAAGAATAATCCTACAAAGTTTCAATCACATCCGATGAACTTTGTCAAAGATATAAAATGTCTAATTTTTCCTTTGACGCTGACCTGTGACCTTGAAAAAGGTCAAAGGTCAACGAAACCATTGTTAAAGTGTAGAGGTCATTGGAGGTCACGACTAAACAAAATATGAGCCCGATCGCTTTGATAGTTTCCGAGAAAAGTCCAACGTTAAGGTGGTGTCTACGGACGGCCGGCCGGACGGCCGGCCGGACGGCCGGCCGGACAGACTAACACTGACCGATTACATAGAGTCACTTTTTCTCAAGTGACTCAACAAAAACAAAACTTTTTTTAAATAAAAAAATCCATAAAATAAATAAATAAATACAAGTACAGTGGAATTGCCACTTTGAAGACCTCCAAGCATCTGAGAAAACTCAGGCATGGGAATTAAAAATTGTAAAAAAGGCTGAACATTTGTAAGTAATAACAAAGTCGACGGCGCGAAGCACCTAGCCTTACTAGGGGGGTCCGGGGGCATGCCCCCCCCCCCGGAATTTGTTTCTCTCCAAAGAACCCAAATGGTGCAATTTGGTGTCATCTTAGCTCCAAGTTTGCCATTTAATTCAGTTTTTAGAACCATTTTTGCCTCCCCGATTTTTATTTCGGCGGAAACTTCTGCTTTTTCGGCAGAACAAAAAAACCAATTCGGCGGAAATTTGCCTTTCGGCGGACAATTCCCATGCCTGAAAACTAGAAGGGGTCTTACAAACATTGAAGTAAATCTACAGAGGCCATGAACAGAAAATCTCATAAAGCATGGTCCTAAAAGGGGGAACTCTGTGACTGGAGGGTTGCACGGAGTCAAATTGCATGTCTGCCTCCCATGTCTTTTTTCTGCTGTTACTCTGCCCATTTCTACAGCGCAAAATCTTTTTTGTTAATCTCACACAACCCTTCTCTTCCAGGAAACGACTGTTTCAGCATCTTTGCTACATAAGACAGCTTATAATTTTCATTTGAAAAATTGTGCATGTGGTGCACTACATACAAACTAACAGACATGTTATGCAAATACTTACATCAAGTTTATCCTCTTGTAAAATTAAGAAGTTCTTTCTGCAAAGTTGGAGGGAACAATATAAATCTCTGCAAAGTGACCACTGACCTGATTAGAATGCATGTGGAGCAGACACTGGTTCACAGCAATTTTCTTTTTCTGGTACGACGACAGCTTGGTCCTGACGCTCTCCCCTGTGGCCGACTTCATCTTGCGCTTGGAATCGAAGACGTTCTGGTCCTTGTTAATGGTGACAAGGTTGTTGGAGAGCACAGCACCCAACCCCGTATCTGAAGGTCTGAACAAACATGGCAAAGACATTTAAAGCAACATGACGGAATCTGCAGGTTTGAACTACAACAGTGAATCAGATGTTTAGATCGTTGCAAAACAACGTATTTGGAGGTATCCTTCTCATATCGGGATCTTTAGAAAAGAGTAATACAAAATTAAAGCAACCATGCAAAAAGGAATGTACATGTAAAATCGATTCAATGTTACATTGTCGCTTCATCCCCACCCCTAAAACAACAACCGACCATGTGTAAGTGTTCACACACACACACACAAACACAAACCACTCTTTTTCAACAAAATTAAATAATTTCAAATGAATACAGAAAAAGTGTTATCTGTTTTGTGTCTTCTTTAACTGCTAATAAGACGACAAAGGAAGGTAGAGAAGCCTTTGATGGGTACCTGTTTTTCTGCACCAGGTTGTAGAGCTGAGAGGCCTCCTCCGTGCGCCCCTTGCGCTGCAGTATGTAACCCATCTGTACCCTGCAACATTAAAAGGAGAGTTACCTTTCATGATGGTGCCACAGACATCAAGTGTGGTAGTTTTTGATTAATAGTTATACAATAGAACCTCCTTTTTAAGACCCCCCAATTTAAGATTCCCACCTTTTTAAGATATTTTCTCACATTCAGGCATGGGAATTGAACAACTTAAAAAAGGCTAAAATTCTGTTAGTGAAAGCAAAGTCAACGATGCGAAGCGCCTAGCCTCACTTGGGGGGGGGGGGGGGGGGGGTCCGGGGGCATGCCCCCCCCCCCCCCCCCCCGTAATTTTTCTCTCTCCAAAGAACCCAAATGGTGCAATTTGGTGTCATCTGAGCTCCAAGTTGGCCATTAAATTCAGTTTTTAGAACCATTTTTGCCTCCCCCATTAATTTTTCGGCGGACATGTATGCTTTTTCAACAGAACATTAAAAATATTTTGGCGGAAATTTGCCTTTCGGCGGACAATTCCCATGCCTGCAGATTGTTTGAGGTGTTGAAAGAGGGGTTTCACTGTACTGGGGGCATTATGTGGGCAATGTGCTAGTACAGTAGTAGTGCAGTTCCTGGAACGCCGAAGAAGAAGAAGAAGAAGTAGTGCAGTTCAACGAGGGGTTTCACTGTACTGGGGGCGTTATGTGGGCAATGTGCTAGTACAGTAGTAGTGCAGTTCAACGACTATTCCTTCACTCAAGCTTCCACATACACTCGTACTTTTAAGACCACGTAAGAAGCTGTCAAAAGAGAGGCTGTCTAAAAATGTGGATATATTCACTGATGTATGAACAGAAAATTTAAGAATAACAGGTTCTAAAAATGGGGTAAGTTCAACATGCAGGGTGCTGGTGCTACATTATCTTCAAGTCCAATCCTAAAAAGAAGACCTAGCCAGTTTTCACCAAAAAGATGGGGGAGCGGCATGTAGGCTGGACTAATGTTAACATTGTCGTTATCTCTCCGGACCCAAACCAGAACACTCCTTCTATGAACAACTGAAAATCCATACCATCAAAGCAGAAATCAGTGTTAGTACTTTTCCCCAAGCATGACAATATAGAGGCCTGTAAACAGGTAGCACACCTGATAATGGCAAGCTCCTCCTCCAGTTCCTCTTCCGTCAGATCAGTGTCACCTCTCAGGTATTCTGTTAAACATAAGAAAAATGCTGATGAATGTTTCCATTCAAACAGACTTTTCTTAGCTTGTTTGATGTTCTTTAAAATGCCAACATTAAACTAACACCAGCATTAAAACTAACACCAGCAGCGTTAACACTAAATGCTGAATAAAAATACAATCAGGCGGGCTTTTTTAAAGCTGCGATTGGTGAATTTACAGAATATTGCTGTTCAGGAATAAGCAGACATGAAAAAGCACACAGACTCACACAACTCAAAAAAGGTATATACCTTCCAAGGCGTTTTTATTCCTGCATTGAAAAAGTCTTATCAACCTTGAAAATGAGTCCATACCTTACAAGTAAACCATGAGGCAGACTAGCCTTCAAGGCAAAGAAGTCTCCAACGCAAAACCCTATCACTGATGAAAATTCAAGAACAAAAAACAAACCTTCAGCCTTTTTGAGTTTTTCCAAGGCAGCGTCCAGTCGACCTTTGCCAATCTGGTGGCAGGCGTTGTTGTAGCAGACTTCATAGGAATCTTCTTCAAGACCTGCATCATCCTGTGATGAACAAAATGTACAATAAACGTCATAATCTACATCAAGTCCTTCAGCATTTGATAACCAATAAAGATCTATTTATTATAGTGTTGGCTGTGAACCTCTATGAACTACTTTACTACATGTATACACAGGCCTGAACACACGCACGCACGCACGCACGCACGCACGCACGCACGCACACACACACACAGCAACTATCACAATTTATTTCAACTTTCTCTGCTTCTTATTTTAGGGCCTGTTTTATATCTCTAAGTGCTCATTTGTTTGCTTAAATGTGTTTTCTTACATTTCTAACTGTCCTGAGAAATTACACAGTCATTAACAAAACAAATGTTTCTTTGAAACTTGACACGTGTACAGGAAACAAACTAAGAACTATTCAGCCACACATACATGTGTCAAAAGGAAGAATCAATTACAGAGCTAACACACACAAAAAGTGAAAGCCTGAAAGGCCAGGGTCCACGGCGGCGCCCCCCAGAAGCTGAGGCTTTTTTTTATTAGCTTGTAGGGACAAAGAACAAAGTTTTACTTTTAAAAGTGTTCAAAAACCGGATTTTCGGCGAGAACCAGAAAGGTGTTAGCCTGCAATTATAAAAAATAACAATAAAATAACAAAGAAGCAACTGACCATATCTCTGACACCCCACATCTGCAATGCAGCAACCACAGCCGCCATGTTTGTGCAACGCTCTGCCTCAAAGTCATCCTGGTCAAAAATACAAACGGTGCATTGCATACATTATTTTTATTTCTTTTTCATTACTTCACAATCTCACTGCTGGGAAATTTGGGCCGCTTCCTCCCAGTGGAAAGCTAGCAGCAACAAGAGTGGCGCTACCCAGGTGTGTGCGTGTTTAGGTGTGATCAGCACCTGCACTTCTGGCACAATGACCGTCTTTTATGTGCCACATTAAAGACACAGGGGTTGAACATGGATACCATCTCTGAGTCTGCACATAAAGTTGAACCGTGTCTATCCCAGCCCAGATGACACCTAAAAAATGTCACATCCTTTATATCAGCAAGGATAATCTGTCCAGATGGAGAGTAAAATGTGAACACCTCACAACAAAAAGCAGTTCAACTTAGTATTGTCAAATAGTCAAATTGAGCTTGAGTGCCTTATCCACGTTTGTGTGTACATGCAAGCACAAGACCAAGGGCGCACAGAAAAGATCCTGTAATCCACGTCAGAGTTGGGTGGGTTATAGAAACACGAAAATACCTTGCATGCTTCCCCTGAAATCGGCGTATGCTGCCTGAATGGCGGGATAAAAACGGTCATATGTAAAAGGCCACTCGTGCAAAATCATGAATGAACGTGAGAGTTTCACAACTTTCAGCCCATGAACGAAGAAGAAGAGCATGAGTTTGGTTGGCTCGAATCTCATCTCTTCATTTTTACATCTACTGTTTAAAGGATGATTTAAAAGGCGCTGCCAGCAAATGCAAGGAACAATAGTTTTTACACTTAAAACATTATCACTGTCAGTGTCACTGAATTGCAGAACTAATGGCAAAATCGAAAATTTTTAATTAAATTTTCATTTGATTAATATACTTACCCGAGTCACATATTTAGCATTGACGCAGTCGAGATGCTAGGTTGACTGAAAAACGCTATCCCGTCTATAGTATAAGGGAAGCAACCCAAGCAAAAAAGTAGCAAGCTTGCTACCCTGGGTTGCCTCCCGTAGCGTGCATCACGCCACAGATCTCGTACCCGATACGAGACACCCTCATTCGACTTCTAGAATACAAAGAAACTAAAAGCGGGGAAGGTGGGAGGGAATTACCTATGTGACTCGGGTAAGTATATTAATCAAATGAAAATTTAATTAAAAATTTTCGATTAAATTACATATTCTTACTCCGAGTCACATATTTAGCAGATAACTCCAACAAGGTGGTGGGTAAGATCAAAAAGTTCAAACTCACTCTAAAGTTCTGGAGAGACAAAAGCCAGCTGCCGCCAAGGAAGGAATAGGCCGAGACCCATCCTGACAGAGGGCAGCAATGTCTGCAGAACCTGATAAGACAAAATCCTAGCGCCAGAAGCTGTGCGCAGGACATCATCCAAACCCCATAGGCCAAAAAGGCCAAGGAGGAGGCCCAGGCCCTGGAAATGAGCTCGGGCCGAGCCGAGGGAAAGATAGCATAAGGCAGGTTTCACAATCTTCAATCACAGACTTCCTTTTTTTTCAACAAAATCAATCTTGACAGAGATCTTTGAAATAGTGTTTTTATTAAAGCCTGACATCCTCCTGGATGGAATCAAGACAAAAACTTGTATGGAGACGCATTCTTGTCGACATAATGTGATAGCTTGTTACAGTACTCTATCAAACAAAGGGATAGACGTAAACAGAATTGGGTAACGATTTATTCAAAGAATATTGTCCAGAGGCTTTAATAAATTAAGCAATAACAATGCAAGCAAAATATCATTTCCGAGCTCAGTGAAAAAAGCAGCAAATAAGGACTAATTATGGGAATTCCGTTCTTCTGAACTGCTATTTCGCTGTGATGCACGTCATGAGCATACCTTCAAAAGTAACAATGTTAATTGCACTCCATTTCTCACTGTAAAAAAAAAGTAGAATCATTGACCAATAGAAAAAAACGAGTTTGGAATTTTTTTTGCATATTCTTGGGGAATAAATACCTGAAAATGTAACCCTACCCTCTAAATGGTGACATCATGACAGCGAAAAAAAATATACAGAACAAGTCATGTGAAGTGATAATAAAACATTAAGTTGGTTTGAAACTAAAAGATCAACATTGGAATCAGGGACGAGTCATTAACAATGCTAGTGAGATTTGGCTAGCCGAAACCAGAAGACCGAGACGGGTTGCCTCCGCGAAGCATATGAACAAAACGGGCGATTTTTCTCATTTGAGCAGATTTTCACACTAAGCATGACATATATATCTGTTTATACATTGGGATCCAGGAAATCCAAAGGATACAATGCAATAACTTTTGAATCTGTAATCAAAAGTGTTATTGTTATTTGCAATTTTTAGAATGTTATGTACCAAATTTTATAATACATTTCATAACTTGACGAAATTTAAAACAAGTCGCGTAAAGCGATATAAAAACATGTAGTCAATCTATAGGCATCAAATTGAAGGATAAACTAAAAAAAAAAACAGTCCGATCGGCGAGACTAAATTCAGATAGTCTCGGCTAACCATACCCGAAAACCGTCACGGATCACACTCATCTCCGCGAAGCATACTCAACCTGTTTTCTTTAATTCTGAACGCGTTTTTAAAGTAAACATAACATATGTATATATATATTTTAAATCAGGAGAAGATAAGAAGTACAATGCAGTAGTGTTTGAATCTGTAATGAAATATTCGTTTTTGATGACAATTTTAATGAGCGAACTAATTCACTTATTTTCAAGCTACCTGGCTCAAATGCAATATCAAAGTCCCGACTTAATCAAAAATTACTTAACAGGTCCGCCTCAACTATCACAAAAACGGAAATGACGTCATCAAAGACTGTGGCAGAGTACCTTAACGCAGTCCTAGTATATCCACTACTGACTGAACTGTGGCATAGTACCTGGACGCAGTCCCAGTATATCCACTACAGACTGAACTGTGGCATAGTACATGGACGCTGTCCCAGTATATCCACTACAGACTGAACTGTGGCATAGTACATGGACGCTGTCCCAGTATATCCACTACAGACTGAACCTTACTGTCTTGCATTTTCTACAACAACCACTCTGCACGCATAAAAAAAACAACCCCTCTCGCACGCACACATGCAAGTACGCACGCATCAACACTCACGCATCAACACTCACACACACACACACACACACACACACACACACACACACACATACGCTAACACAAACGAACACGTGCGCACAACGCTCGCGCGCACCGCTTACACACACACACACGCACGCACGCACGCACGCACGCACACACACACACACACACACACAAACGAACACGTGCGCGCAACGCTCGGCCGCACGCTCACACACACACACACACACACACAGCTAGATAATACATCATCTGATATGTTTCCTTGTTCATATGCTTTTTTCAAGTCATAAACGTAAACAATGAATGGTTTTACTGGGATTTTGTGCAGCGTTTTGTATTATCTGCGTTGTTGTCGGATTTAAATACTCTCTCAAAAACTGGGTATCTAATCACGACCGATAAGATTTTCCCCTTTTCGATTAAAAAGTACAATGAGATTTAGTCAGAACCATAACATTATTCTTCCAAAAACACTTATTAACATCCATGTAAAAGAAACACAACTCTGTTCATCAAATTATCTCCCCCTTTGCAAGAAACGTATGGCGAAGGCACATTTCGCGCCGCGGTGCAGATGACGCAATTAACTCTCGTGACGAAACGATTGGTTCGTGACATCGCGTCATCAACCGTTCATGAATGGCCCTTGTATGAATGGCATTCTTTCTGTTGGGATGACGTGTGAACCTCATCATTAGTGACTTGGAAAATCGGTCGGATTTAGGTATCCCCGAAGTCGGTCGGAATTGGATACACTTACCAGGCTACACTCTTCCACACTGACAGGCGCACACGCACGTACGCACGTACATATGCAACAATAACAATGACAAAAATCAAACTTTTAAAAGCACTTGAAAGTTAATACACAAAGCAACTATTGATTCCCTACGATTATATGATCGTGACTGGCTCTCTTTCCAAGTTGGAACGTTTTCAATCTGCTGTCTGACGTCATCAAAGTGTTGAAAAACGTACGGCAATGTCTATAAAACTCTCACTTGACCACAACATTCACAATGCAGTGCATTCAAGGATTGAAAAAAACCACTGGCGTTGATCAGACACAGTCACTGAATGTTGTTATTTTACAAATGAATCTGCTTAACATTTGGTAAGAAATGACCGTCAAAGTGCCGGGCGGTCGTGAGAATTCAAGGTTTTCAGAGACAGACAGTAAATAACGTGCTCTGAAATAAACACATGCCGAAAAATTCTTTAGTCAGCCAGTTGATCATCTGCCTGACAACGGATAGGAAGTATAAAATTGGTCGCATCATGGCAATTTGCTGTGTATGGCGGTCATAGCAGACGATTTGTCTTCAGGACGGTCGTGAGAAAAAATGAGACAGACACCTTGCCCGAGTGACTAGACAGTAAATAACGTGCTCTGAAATAAACACATGCCGAAAAATTCTTTAGTCAGCCAGTTGATCATCTGCCTGACAACGGATAGGAAGTGTAAAATTGGTTGAATCATGACAATTTGCTGTGTATGGCGGTTATAGCAGACGATTTTGTCTGCAGGGCGGTCGTGAGAAAAAATGAGACAGACACCTTGCCCGAGTTACTAGACAGTAAATAACGTGCTCTGAAATGAACACATGCCGAAAAATTCTTTAGTCAGCCAGTTGATTATCTGCCTGACAACGGATAGGAAGTGTAAAATTGGTTGCATCATGACAATTTGCTGTGTATGGCGGTTATAGCGGACGATTTGTCTGCAGGGCGGTCGTGAGAAAAAATGAGACAGACACCTTGCCCGAGTGACAAAATGACCAAGCGCAAGTAGAATAAGCCGTAGTTAGCCTTTCAAAACCCTTTCATATCGTGATTTGATGGAAATTGCTACTTATTAAAAGCATGTTACGTCCAAACCTTTTAACAGCCATTCCAACTGAACAGATTTGTAATTAACGTTTTTGAGACAGACACATTTAGAAAAAAGACCGTTTACTTCACATGCGATTGTATCGACTAAACATAAACACATTCATTGTTTTTTTTAACTAAGTGTGTTCATCTATCTCTGTTCTTTGGTTTCTAATGTACTTTTAACTGGATTTCTTTGTGTGTTTTTGTACTGGTGCCTTTGTCTATTGCAATGTGGCTAAAAAGGGAAATCGTGTCTGTCTCATTTCTCACGACCGACCTACCTTTTTCGCTGGTGGGGAATACAAACTTGACTTAAATTCGATCAAAGTTTATTTTTCATATGTAAATTCCGAAGACATTCGACACAGACCAGTGAAAATTCACGACTCAACAAAACGAAACATTTTATTTGATATCAAAGTTAGGGACATACCCGACTCTGAAGACTGTGAAACCTGTCATCAGCTCTGACAAGGCGGAGGGAAAGAAAATCCCTTGCCAAGAAACTGGCCCACTGCCAAAAGTCAGGAAAGGATCCCGTGAGAAAGCAACCACTGACTCACTCTAAACCCTTGCCAGGAACTGGCCCACTGCCAAAGGACAGAAACGGACCGAGAACCACCCTGATTGACAGCCGAGATGTCTCTCAGGCAAGAAATGCGAAAGACGACCTCAGAGAGCCAGTAAGCTGTGCCCAGCACTTCTTCCAATCTTCTGAACCGTAAAACAGTCCGGAAAAGGACCCCAGTCTTGGATAAACCCGACCAAGTAGAGGGAAGGACAAGCTGCCCCCCCCCCCCCCCCCCCCTTAAATGGAAGGAAATGCTAATGGCCTGGAAAAGATCCGTGCGTAAGGTTGCCGGCTAAGCCCTGAAAAGGACCGACCCTCACGGAGACCATAAGGCAACCATGCCAAAGTAAGAAAACTTTGGGATGGAGTGAGGCCCAAAAGGCCGTTGAGAGAACAGTCAGCTCCGGAAGAGTGACCAAACTCCAAACCGGAAAGAGAGAGACGCCTGAGTATCAAGTACCAGGGTCCAACTCAATGAGCAAAACTCAAGGGAGACGGTCACCGGTCGTCCCCTGCCCATCCCTGCGAAAGCAGAGAGAGGGGTAAAAAAGGGGACGAAGCGACCTAAGGTAGTGCATAAGCACCGCAAATGCGGACCCGCAGTGGCCAAATCCTAATGTGACCGGAGACCGGAAACAAAATGACAAAAGCCAGCGTGATCGCAGAGCAGACTGCTTGTAGGTAATTGAAAATGAATCAAAAAACCCGAAACAGAAAGGACGAAGCTGGTAAGAAAGACGGAAAACCGTGAAGCGAACCAGCCGTCAGCCTCCCGAGACCAGAGTTCTCAGTAATAGTCATAGTTGCAAGTGAAAAAGGGGTGACCAGGCCGGAAGCCCAACCCAGCAGAAATCGTCCCACCTCACATCATGCAAGCATGATGGAGAAGAGGAAGAGACGAAATCCGCAGTCACGAGAACCAATTGCCAAAGTCGCAACACGACAGGCAGGAGACTATAACACAGGCTAAGGCCGAGAGCCTTGCTGCCCGTAGGCCGGCCATTGCACCAAAGTACTCAAAGTACACAGGCACAGTAAGAAACCAAAAGTTTCGGCCGCCGAAAAAGATGCTGGCCTAGAGGCCAGCACCGAGAAAACTGGAACATTAGCTAGACCTCTGCCCAAAAAGGGGAGGAGTAGCCAAAAAACCTGAGAAAAAGTGACAAGCCAAGAATGACTTCTCAAACATGCAATGCCCAGACAATGCACCCTCAGGAAAATCTGAATGTTACTTCCGAGGCCAACTCAAGTGAACCTTAAGTTTGGACGAAACACCAGAACGCGTCTGATCGCTAGAGAAAGACAAAGTCAGACTCGGCGAAAGACAAACCTGGACCGAGTCCAGAAGCTCGTGGCAAGAGAAAACGGGGAAGCCCAAAGGCAGAAACCCCCTTTTAAACGGAAATCGACCTCTCAGCACCCATACGCTGGGAAAGAGAAAGAATGTCGAAGCCCGAAGCCACAAGCACAAGGAAAGCAACAACCACCACCTCCAATGGATGAAATGGCTGTTGCTCCCGCCGAGGCTAAAACCCCGAAGCCCTAAGGCCGGCTGTTGTTTCAAAAACCCAGCGTACCTATGACGGCTGTGAAAGAAACAATCTCACCTGAGCTGAGGACGTAGGCCGCTTAGGCTGAGTCCGCTTAGGTATAGCCTGCTTAGGAGCGACCTGCTTTTGCTGCTTTCAAATTGGAGCTCAAAAGAAGGGAACCGCTGT
Organism: Littorina saxatilis; assembly: GCF_037325665.1. NCBI lineage: Eukaryota > Metazoa > Mollusca > Gastropoda > Littorinimorpha > Littorinidae > Littorina > Littorina saxatilis. Next base: position 36,285,984 of record NC_090248.1, read on the forward strand.
TCTCTGTTGGTCTCAATCCCCTGCTTCTGGCATGAGAGGCCAGGCTGCCGGAGAGAGACCGTCCACCAAGGATGACGAACTGAGAATGTTCCTTGTCGACTCCTCAGAAAACCGGGAGTGGGCAAGAAACAAGTCCCTTCCGCACGAGACCGCATGGAAATAGTGCAGAGAGGACAGCCTCATCTGTGCCTCGTTCACCCTTGTAAGTGTGGAGAGGAGTGAGACACTTCCTCCGCGTCCTGCCCTTTACTAAGGGGAAAGGGCGCCAAGGAATCTGCCAGAGCGCGAGAAAGCGCCCGCAGGAGAGTCTCGGAAATGGAACTGAGTTCCAAAAGTTGTCAGCCCCCTTCCTCAGAGAATAGGAGATTCTGCCCATAGAGCGGCAGAACCGAATCCTTCCTCAACGGCTTCGTAAGAAGCGAAAGAAGATCCGGCGTGACCGGAAACGGTGCACGCGGACGGGGAAAGGCCAACAGGCGGCTACGAGACGACCCTGGCCAAGGCAACTTCCTCTGGTCCGCTAAGGGCACGAAGGAGGAAGCCTGCGCAGGAGCGGCAAGGCATTCCGATGCCGGCTCCGAAGCTGAACCCTGAGGAACCAGCAACGAAACCGACGCCGGAGGCCACCCCCTGTCGAAGAGGGGGGCTCGGCGAAAAGGCAAAAAGGCGAAAAGCGACAAAGGGCGATTCTTCAAACCAGAAGTAGCTGCTTCCTCTTTGCCAACCGAAGTCCTTCCTGTTGGCAATCGATTGTGCTCATTCCCTAACTGAGGGGAGGATGAGAGGAATCAAACCAAGGAAAGTGGGAGAGAGGAGCTAGCGGCCACCACCGGAGTGTGTGGATGCTGCTGTCCCAACAGAGGCAAGAAGCCTGTATGCCCATAGGGCAAGCCTTGTTCGAAATTCACCGGCGACCAAACGGAAGCAGCGGGAACTGAACCGGAAAATCCGGGAGGAGCCGGAAGTGCGGCAGCAACAGCAGCGCTATGCCAAAGCTGGTGCTGAGCCACCTACAAGCTGAAGCTCGGAACCCAAAGGTAGGCCGTAGGCCAGAACCGGAAGTGACAGTAACCTGTGCACTACCCGCTTGACCTACCCTCCTGCCAAGGCCGGAAGCGAAGCTGCCGGAAATGGCTGCCGTGCAAAGGGCAAAGTTCAAACCGGAAAGGGCCATGGGCTGCCCACACACCGATGAACTAACATTTCCAGCCGGAGCCGGAAGAGAAGCTGTCGCGAACGACTGCTTACGTATAGCGCAGCTCAAGCAGGATGGGATCATTATTTGTCCACCTTCCAACGAGGCACTACTTCCGTGAACCGGAAGAACAGCTGTCGCGGGCGACCGCTGTCATAGGACAAGGCTCGAACCAGACGTGACAGTAGTCTGTGCACTAGCAAGTGAACCTCTACTTCCGGCCGGAGCTGGAAGCGGCTGCCGCGAACGACTGCTGACGTAAATTCGGAAGCTGGCCAGAGCCGCCGAAGGCAGCTGCTCCTCGCACACGGACCCGAAGTCCGAAACGCCACCTGAAGGGGACGGCTCATAGCCAAAAGAACCCGACAAATGACGCTGCGAGGGAAGGCCGTAAGCCGAACGCCCATCCTGTTGGCCATCGATGAAACTCGCACCCCTGACTAAGAGGAAGATGAGAGTCACCAACAACCGAAGGCAGCTGAAGAGAGGAGCTAGCGGCCACCACCGAAGTGGGTGGCTGCTGCTGTCCCAGCAGAGGCAAAAAAGCCTGTATGCCCAGGAGAACCACCGTATTCGAAATTCACCGGCGACACAACGGAAGCAGCGGGAACCGAACCGGAAAAGCCGGGAGGAGCAGGGAGTGCAGACGCAACAGCAGAACTATGCCATAGCTGGTGCTGAGGAGTCTGCAAGCCACAACCCGGAAGCCCTAGGCCGGAACCGGAAGTGACAGATGACTGTGCACGACCCGTTTGACCTACATTTCCTGCCCAGACAGGAAGAGCAGCTGCCGGAAACGGCTGCTGTAGCAGGGCAAGGCTCGAACCGGAAGGGACCATGGGCTGTCCGCAAACCAGTGAACCAACACTTCCGGCCGGAGCCGGAAGCGAAGCTGCCGCGAACGGCTGCTTACGTAAAGCGCAGCTCGAACCGGATGGGACCATGGTCTGTCCGCAACCAGTGAACCACCACTTCCGGCCGGAGCCGGAAGGAAGCTGCCGCGAACGACTGCTTACGTAAAGAGCAGCTCGAACCGGAGGGGACCATGGTCTGTCCGCAACCAGTGAACCACCACTTCCGGCCGGAGCCGGAAGGAAGCTGCCGCGAACGACTGCTTACGTAAAGCGCAGCTCGAACCGGAGGGGACCATGGTCTGTCCGCAACCAGTGAACCACTACTTCCGGGAACCGGAAGTGCAGCTGCCGCGGACGGCTGCTGCGAGCACATACCTTGTGTCGACCGTATCCCCCAAAGGGACCTGCTCAGGTGCACTCCCGCAAGCGGAAGCCACCGAGCGCCGGCCGAGAAGAGAAACGCCTCCCTGTGCACGGACTCCAGAGCCATCACAGAAGCCAGCAGGCTGGACAGGTGATCAGGAACAAAGGAAGCCAACGACCGAGGGTCGCGCACCCCCGGGAGGGAGGCAGAGCTGGAAACAGGGTCCGTCCGCGACATTGCTGTACGAACGAGCGTCCGAATTTCTGGAATCAAAGAAGACAAAAGGCTAGCAACAAGAGCGCCAGCCTCCGGCGCAGGTACAGGGGTAGAAACGGCCGTGGTAGCGGCCACACCCGCCGCCCGCGAGCCAGACGAAGTTTCCTCCGGAGCCTAAATAGGCACAGGAAAAACGAAGTTAGTCTTCGGGTCAGAAACGTGAACCGTGGGGTTCCTAGCAGAAGAGGTGGAAGCCGAGGACTTAGGTTTAACAGGGCCTTTGCCCCTAACCTCGGCCTTAGCCGCTCGCTTTTCTCACTATCAGACATGCTGTCACACGAGAAAAACAAACTACTGAAAATACACAAGTCTCTAGGACGTAAAACTTCAGCAGAATAAACTAGCACTAACGTACCAGCTACAAGCAGCTACCAATGCTACTGGTAAACGCTCAAAGTCCGTAGCACGGACCCAAACTAACCAGCAAAAAACACCACGTGTAAGCAAAAAAAAAATGGCGACCAAAATGGCGGCCACAGCAACAAACTACTGAGCAAAATTCGTAAGTCCGCGGACGGAAAAATTCTCAGCAGAATGACAATGCAAACAACAACAAAAAGGAACAATCTCACCGCTAGAAACAGCTATGAGCAGACGGGGAGCCGAGGCCGGTAGGTGTCAAGCAGACAGCAAAACCGGCCTAGGAGCGAAATCAAGCACGACCTGTCTCTCTGGCTGAAAGATGTCGAATGAGGGTGTCTCGTATCGGGTACGAGATCTGTGGCGTGATGCACGCTACGGGAGGCAACCCAGGGTAGCAAGCTTGCTACTTTTTTGCTTGGGTTGCTTCCCTTATACTATAGACGGGATAGCGTTTTTCAGTCAACCTAGCATCTCGACTGCGTCAATGCTAAATATGTGACTCGGAGTAAGAATATGTAATTTAATGTGTTTTTTACATTCAGTGATTCACAAACACTTACCTCTGTGTTCTTGATAAGGTCTTTGTACAGCTCGTAGCAATCTTCATAGTCTTCTAAGCGGTACATCTAAAAACAGATCAAACCAACAACCGTGATCTTAACCCCTTCACTGCCCACCCCGTATGTAATACGTGGTCATTTTCGGTTTGTCCTACGCCCATAACCGTATCTCATACGTGGGATTTGTGTCAACAACATTTCAGGACAATTCTGAAAACTAAATGGGAGGTAACCACTGTCCAAGTACTTGTAGGGGTTCTAAACACATTTCTTTCCCATAGACCGTTCGGATAATGCTGTTATGCTGTGGCAGTGAAGGGGTTAATAATATTCTATCATTATAAAAAAAAAACACACACAATCATAATCAAGTACGTGCAGACACATTAATCCCCATATATACTTTCTCCCCCAGCAGATAACAATCATGAACTGATACACTTTTCTTTCTTCTGCATGTATGTGTTTACGATTTCCAAGCCCTGAGACTTTTGCTGTGAACTTGGGATCTTTAATGTCACGCATGTGTGCACTATGGAGGACCTTGGACACCGAGGATCTACGAGAGTCTGCACAAAGTTGACTGTAGGAAATAAATCCCTTGCCGAAATTGGGATTCGAACCCATGCAGAGAGCGACAACTGGTTTCAAAGCCACTGCAGCTACCTGTCTTTAACTTTCAGCTACATGATATATTTTTTACTCATGTGCTTAAGCACACACACAAATAGTTCAATTGTAAACCTAAAAACCATATCTGCACAAATGTGACCCTCCACCACGAAATGAGTTGCATGTCCCCTCGCGCGGTTCTGCGCCAGGCTTAATATAAGTCCGGGGAGTGTCTGGTAACAGTGTGAGGGCCACCTTAGTCACAGGCTTATAACTCAAACAGTTTTCGCACTTTTCTAAAACGGTTTTCACCACTGAATAGAGCATAAAAAACTCTTTAGGAAAATGTAAAATTATGAAAATGATGCAAAGGTGACATGCGACTCATTCTGTGGTGGAGGGTCACAAATACTTAGCACAACAATTAAATAATATAGATCTGTGTCAGTTAACATGTTCTTTTCTTCCTGCATGTATATCATCTATATGTGACAGGAAGACTACTGCGTCAACCTTCACAGCAGGCTCTGCAGAGTTCTTGGCCTTTGAAATCACGAGCTATTTATAACTCGCCGGCCGTCGCGATATAACCTTGAACGGTTGAAAACGACGTTAAACACCAAATAAAGAAAGAAAAGAATAGCTCGCCGGCAACACCTGTGAATTGTACTGTAGAGTTCTGTTTGTGATAGGGTCTGGCTTCTGCGGTCTCCTTGTATGTTCTTGGTTTCCTTTGAGTAACCATAACAGTTTTTATAGGGCTAAGAAATAAGCTCTAAAATTCTCAATCCTTGATTGGACTTCGCCTCCAAAGGTGATTGTTGTGTTTCGGCACTCGGTTACATTTACACGACATACCACTTGTGCAAGGAGTTCCTTTGTGCGAACATCTGGGTCTTGTACAGAGCGTAGAGTTGCCAAGGCATCCTCAGTTCGATTCAACCGATACTCGCAGTAAGCCCGCTCAAAAGTCACAGTCCTGAGAAGAAAGAATACAAGAAATTGAATAAAGAAATCAAAATCCACTCATGACTTGGGGTGCGAGAACTTAACACAAACAGGTACAGCAACGATACATTGTAACTATATTGTTTGTCACTTTAATTTTTATCCTTTAAAAAATAAAACATAAATCAGCTTTCACTTCAGGGTTATAGGGTTGCCTTGTATAAATCATAACTGACCAAGGAAAAATGTTTTGAACATAAAAATGTGATGACTAATGGACACAGGCAACATATTGATGTTTTACTTTTAGGGTGTTGTTTTACGTATACATTTCGTTCAAAACTGACAATGTACGACGACGATATCCCACTTTGGCCCTGTGTGAGTTTAGTACTCACACTGAATAAATTTCTAAATTTCCTCTTCTTTCAGCATGTGATTTCCATGCGGCAAAATATCTGGACAGAACCAATTTATACTTACTCCGCCTTCTCTTTGTCCTTTACGATGGCAGCGAGTGCTTCTTCAAACTTGTCCTCCAGCATAAAACTAACCACACGACATTGATAGGCCTTGACTTCCTTTGGAAAGTGATGCAGGACTGAAAAAAGTGAAATAGAAAAGAACAAGTTGTGCGTTACATTTTGATTTACAGTGGTACACTGGTAGTGGTAACGTGTACACTTACACTAAAGTCGTAACCTGACAAAACCAAACCAAACCGAATAGCACACACACACCTGGAATATTTCAGTATCGTAGATTAGAATCCTTCCCCCAGCACACCATCACATTGATATTGATACTGATAGCGATACTGAGAGCATGGCATTGGTAAAGCAAATGAAACAAGATGATATTTAAAAAAAATAAAAATCGGTCAAATGTGCCAAAGAAACAAAACAAAGGAATAATTAGAATGGCCCTTACTTCTTCCTGCGAGTTTAATGGCTTTTTCATATTCTTGTTTTTGTCCACATCTATTCAGTTCAGCATACCAGGCCGTCAATTCGGCCGTCCTGTCTGCTCCCTTGTGCGCCATGTTGGCAGACGTGTGGATAGTTTAGCCCTGTGCCTTTAGTTTGCGCAATTTTATGTATTTGTAATTACTAGTGTCTAATTTCTCCTCAAAGTTCACCTTATCTTATCAGGAAAATAATGTTAATATTATATGCTATATTTGAATTATTTTAACCATAATCCACGCGTACTGAACCAAAATACGATGATTGATAATTTTGACTGAGAACCACTCAGAGAGGTTGCCTCCCCGATTAGTTCTCTTGCAGTAAAGTCCGTAAAGTTTCCGTCTTCTTGTCCAACTCAGAACTAATGGATAAAGAGGCAAAGTTATTTTACTTAGAATAAGTCAACACAAGTAAATTGTTTACAGTTTTGCGGTGCGTGTTCCTCAGTGAACGATGGAGAGAAGCGCAGAAGACTTGATCAATGACTTTAAGTCAAAGGTCTGTATTCGTAGTCAGAGAAGAGTAAAGCAGGAATATTTGGGAAAACTTCTTTTTGTGATCGAAACGATCCAATGCAAACTAATCGATCACTTTACTTTCGGTTTTATCCCATGCTACTTCTTCAAAAAGTTAGTTTGGTTTGCAGTCTAAACTAGCGATCGAATGCATGTGACAGTCTGAACCCTTTGTTAATTGATGAGAGGATCGTTAAGTTTAACTACTACTAGGGAGCTGGGCACAGAGCTTCATGGAGCATTACACTTCAGTCAGACCACAGGCGGAAGGTATCGTCCACTGGACTACTACTATCACAGAAAGACTACTTTCTGTGATAGTAGTTGTCCAGTGGACGATACCTTCCGCCTGTGGTCAGACTCAGAGTAACATCAAGCCTGAGATGTCTGCCTGTTGCTCATGGGTGTTTGTTTGTGTGTGTTGGTGGGCGGGGAGGGGGATTACGCAGTGGTATTGCTGAAATGGTATGCACGCTTTCAGTTTCACCCTTTTATTCCTGGTATGCAATTAAGCACTCGAGCAATTCAGTGTACGTGTGTGTCACTATATGTGTTTGTAAAACATATCTATCCATATTATTCTAAATAAGTGCCTGAAGGGAAGTTTCTGGGAAGACTTTGCATCTTTCTGAAAAACAACAGCTGTCTGTTCTGGACTGAACGCATAAATATTTGTAATATTAAAAATTTCATTTGTTATTTTTTGTGTGCTGCAAATCGATCTTGAATGATATTGATACACATGCAGTATGTAACAACAAATTGATTTTTTTACTCCGTTTTTAAATTGTATTTATTCATTTTCATTTTGATGGCAGGTTGAAGAGGCCATCAATCTCTTGCCCCAGATTCCGGAGACGCAACGAGAAGACCTGTGGACGTACTGGCAGGTCATCTCCGTGGCTGTCAAAGCGGCCGTAGGTGGGCGAGGTCCAATCCTTGTGAAGCCAACAAAGACCGGTGGAACATCTAGAGGACGTCCGAGGGGAAGGGGAAGGCCGCGTGTCTTTGGCTCACAGTCACTTTCGCAGAGAGAGCAGCATGTGTGGCGGATTGAGAGCAGTGCTGCCATAAAGATCAAACATGATTCACGGAATGGCACAGTAGTAGCGAAAACAGCTCAAAGCAATGCTGGAAAACAGAATGACTTCGCTGAGGCAAACATTAAGGTTTCTTTACCCAATCAAGATTTGTCCGTTTCTCCGGTAGAGAAGAGTACACCTGTGGCTGTAGATGGTACAGTGTGTAGTACAGGCAGCTCAGACCCAAAGGAGAAATCAAACATGTGGGATGACAACACCTCCAACAAAGAACAACAGCACGCAGTCTCTGCACAGTGGCCTGCGGGTTTTCAATCTGCCAGTAGCATCGATCATGGTTGTGAAGAAAACAGCCACACTACAGAAAACACGTCTCTAGTAAAGCAGGAGGTTGTTATGAAAACTTCAAGAGGAGAAGATAATGTTCCCCACGTTGATTTTGTGTCTGTCCCAAAGGAATTGGTCGCAACCCAGTCTTCTGAGACAGCAACGCAAGCTACAGGAACAAACAGCACAACTGACGACAATGAAACAGATGACGTCAAGGTAGTGACCTTAAACTTGCAGATTCCTGCACACAGCACTGATGCCGCTTCTTTGCACCAAGGACATCCGACGAAAACACGCAAACGTGGACGACCTCCCAAAAGTACCACTACATTATCCCACCCTGGGCAGTTGACTTCGAGTTCAACCACTGCAGAGGTTGAAGACACCACAGTTGATCAGAAAATACCTGCCCAGAACTTTTCGGGAAATGGTGCACTAAATCATGAAGATATTATGACCAAAGAAGAGGACAGAACACAGAATGGTCTGCAGTCCATCATCACAGCTTTGGAGCTGGAAGAGAAAAAAAACAAAGATGCGAAAGAAACAGCACCCTCTGCAGCCAAAGTGCGCCGATCGGAAAGACGAAGCGCTCCAAACAGAGACAAGCTGTTTTGCTACTTTGACAAGACCAAGCAGGAGGATGAAGAGAAGGAGGAGGAAGAGGAAGCCATGAAGGAAGAGGGGGAGGAGGAGGAGGGAGATGCTGAGTCCGGTACAGAGCCAGTTGTGCAAGATACGCAGGATCTCTATGTGAAAATGCAGACAGAGGAGGAGAAGGCCCAGCAGAGAACATGCACTGTGTGTGGTGTGGAACTCATGTCAGCCTCCTCCATGGCAGGTACTAATCATGGCAGTTTTAAAGCCCGGACAGATCTGAAATGGTGACCCAAATCATTATCAATTGAAGGATTGTACAACTACAAATCAACTGTTCAGGGTTTCCAGATCCCATTCAGTATAGTTCAGGTGAAAAAAGAGTATTAGTTATTACATTGAAAGAGAGGGCCAAGAGTGTGTTCCGACACATAAACATAACTGTAAAGGGACTTTTTTTGATGCGGCTGATAGTCCAGTGGGTAAAGGAAAGTGTCCTTTCAATCAGAGAGTTCTATTATTGCAGGGCTTTCTAATAATTTGAGAAATTAGTACAGTGGAACCCCTGATTAAGACCTCAAAATGTCTGAGAAAAGCCGGTCTTAAAATGGGGGTAATTTTACAGAGTTTAAGGACAAAAGATTTGAAAAATAGAGGTCTTAATAGGGCCCTAGGGGATTCTTAAATTCAGCGGGGGGGGGGTTCTACTGTAACTTTGACTGCCATAGCATGTTCAAGTAAAGTTTAAAATCTCTCACACTGATTTTCTATAATTCTTTTTCTAACAGTGCACATGCGGGTCCACACAGGAGATCGCCCGTTCTCCTGCCCAGTGTGCAACAAGACGTTCACCACCAAAGGCAACCGTGAGCGACACAAGGCCACCCATGTTGGGCTCAAAGCTTTCACCTGCACGGAGTGCAACAAGAAATTCACAGAGAAAAAATCCCTCAAGATTCACACGAGGAGCCACACTGGAGAGAGGCCTTATGGGTAAGTACAGCAGAAATGTGAACTGTCCACTGCATGCAAACCCACCTGAACAAGGAAAACATCAGTCAGTATAAATTAATTCCGTTGATTATACATTTTTCGTTGTTTATTGTCCATGATGAAAGGTAAACACAGACAAATGTTATAATGTGAATATTGATTTCGCTTGAAAAAGTGGGGGAAAATGATTATATTGATGTTGCATGATTGGGGTGGTCAAAAGATTGTAAAATGATGGGAAGCAAGGTGCCATGGAGATAATAAACTTGATGACATATGAGCTTGGAGCTTAGCAGGAAGCAGCCCTAACAAGATTCAATGGGACATGAGATTTATTATGAAGAGAATCAAGGTTGGGTTATAATCATGTGATGGTTGAAAAGTTTGTGGTCGCGAATCGACCTCACACATTTAACTTTTATGGACATGAAAGATGTGTTTTATTTAATTTTTTCTCACTTTAAATTTAATGTGGCTCTCATCTCTGTCTTATTAGGTGCGACATCTGCCAAATGCGCTTCTTCCAGACAGGAACGCTGAAGACACACATGGACCGTCACACTGGCCGCAAAAGCCACCTGTGTGAACTGTGTGGTAAAGCGTTCCGCCAAGGTTGCCAGCTGCGTGTTCACATGCGTCGTCATGCAAAGAACATGGCTTTTCCGTGCAAGCATTGCACCAAGCGTTTCTACACCAAAAGTGAGTGTGGGAATAATTAACTAACTTCTGGGTGTTCACCAAAAAAATAATGATTTTCCTATTTTGACTATCATATGAGGTGCAACCTTTTTCTCAAATTTGACCACTGCGCCCCAGTGACCGGTAGTACCTTGTACAAAAACAAAAGTAAGACAGGTTTATGTGGAACTAGTCTCCTGACACTATGGAGAGAAAACAAGCAAATGAACAAAAGCTTGTATGTTACTCATTCTTCAACACAAAAACCAGCTTTTAATCTTAACTGGACTGGTGTTTTACAAATAAACACACAAGTACGAACATTATCTTTACTGTGAAAAAATTGGGTAGTCTATATCATTTTATTCATTATTGCATGTGGTTTCTATTTTCATAATGTTCTTTAATCCCTCTGCACATATGTGACCCGCCACCACGAAATGAGTCGCATGTCACCTCGCGCGGTTCTGCGCTAGGCTTAATATAAGTCCGGTGAGTGTCTGGTAACAGTGTGAGGGTCACCTTAGTCACAGGCTTATAACTCAAACAGTTTTTGCTCGTTTCTAAAACGGTTTTCACCACTGGATAGAGCATAAAAAAGTCTTTAGGAAAATGTACTAATATGAAAATCCTGCAAAGGTGACATGCGACTCATTCTGTGGTGGAGGGTCACATATGTTTATCTTTCTTTCTTTATTTGGTGTTTAACGTCGTTTTCAACCACGAAGGTTATATCGCGACGAGGGAAAGGGGGGAGATGGGATAGGGGAAAGGGGGGAGATGGGATAGAGCCACTTGTTAAGTGTTTCTTGTTCACAAAAGCACTAATCAAAAAATTGCTCCAGGGGCTTGCAACGTAGTACAATATATGACCTTACTGGGAGAATGCAAGTTTCCAGTACAAAGGACTAAACATTTCTTACATACTGCTTGACTAAAATCTTTACAAACATTGACTATATTCTATACAAGAACCACTTAACAAGGGTAAAAGGAGAAACAGAATCCGTTAGTCGCCTCTTACGACATGCGGGGTGCAGAGAAATAAGGATGTGGAAAAGAAGACTTTTGGTAAGTGAAATAAAGGTGATGGATCTAGTCAGGTAGAAATAAGACAACAAGAAAAGAATTGGAAAACTGCAGGGAATAGTAGGGAGAGTTTTCTTGGAAGGAAATATAGGTGAAAGGACTGGTAAGGCAGAAATAAGACAAAAGAAGAGAAGTAAAGGGGTGGGGTAACTCTGTTTAAACGCTCCCGCCACGTGAAGGCGACCCCATGGGAGCACATATGTTTATAATATCGCTCGTTTTCTCAGGTGACATGGAGCGACATGAACTGAAACACACAGGTGAACGACCGTTCGCATGCGACAAGTGCCCAGAAACGTTCACACGCCAGCACTACTTGCGCGAGCATCAGAACACACATCTGGGACGTCGGCCGTACAAATGTGTCATCTGCGGCTTGTCTTTTCATGACTTTGCGTCATGCCATCGTCATGTCAACAAACACAAAATAACGGAGGTTGAACAACCCCCACAGCAGATACATGTGGAAGTGGGACATGATGTGAGTTGTGTAGTGGTATCTGTCTGGGGTTATAATAATGATAATGAACACTTGTTAATTGCCCCTTATCACAGCTATGGACAAATAAATAGTGTGAACATGTATACATACAGTGACAGTAAGAGAAATACAAATGTTTGTATGGACTTGAACACAAATCATGCTAGACAGGGACACAGAGTGAAATTTGCAAACTACAGTGGTGTCCAGCTATAACGAACCTGGGTATAACGAAATCCCGCTTTTAACGAACTGCCATTGATTTCGCGGCAGACAGCCTTCGATTTCTTACTTGTTACTTTCCGGCTACAACGAACCTTTTGAACTCATTTGCATAACGAACCCCTCTTATAACAAACACGTTTTCATCGCCCCAGAGCCGTTTTGTCTCTAAAAGTCACAAGGCTACAACGAACTGATGTCAATAATTCTCTCCAAAGACAAAAATACACAAACACAAGTAAAAGTATACCGGTAACAAACGGTCGAAGAATGAAAATAAGCCGCACATCAAAGGAAGAATACAGAGTGGAAATATGTGTGCTCTGTGTGTGCCGAGAGATCAAAGGCAGGTCCATTGTGATGCCTTGACACTGACCTTCTTCCCAGGGGTCAATGACCCAGTTTTAGCTATGAGAGGTGGTTCCCCTGTCATATCTGAGAGAGGAAACACTTCCTGCACCGGGGTCAGTGACCGAGTTTAACCTATGGGGCGGTCTCTTTGATGTCTTGAGAGGAAACATGGCCAGGGTAGTACCTAGTAGCTGAAACATGCATTATCACAAGTTGTTTGACTGGTACTCAGGCGGTCTCTTTGATTTTTTTGTATTTTGATACAAAATACACTCGAGGAAAAAAGTCGCGCCTTATGACCGGGAAAATACGGTACATGCTTTTACACGACCTTTTTAATTTTACTTCTAAAATTACAGTAAAGTGAACATTTGAACTATGCCTCTCTATGGATTATATTATGAAGCTGTTGAAAACATGCAGAGATTGTACTCTCCAAGGAAAGATCGATGGGACGATCATTTGAAGGTGAGTGGGAAAACTTGTCTTGAGGCCATTTAGGGTTGAAAACTCTACAGCGAATTACTGATATAACGAACTAAAATGTATCTCCCTCGAGATTCGTTGTACCCGGACTCCACTACAGGTATCGTTAACATGTTAATTGCTGCGTACTGTTGTGTAGCAGCATTGCCTCTGTGCGTTTGTGTGGGAATGTGGGTGGGTATGTGTAAAGAAAGGAGGGGGAAAACGAGACAAAAGAGAAAATATAAAACAATAGACAAATATGCAAAAAGAGCGAGAAGAAGAGAGATGGGTGCGTTGTTTTGTCTTTACCAGGGAAGTAGTTGGGGGGGGGGGTTACTTTTTGACCTGGAAAAAAATTCAGAGAAATACAATCCCAGGGTATAGCGTTCAGTAACCCCATACAACAGTTGTAAAACAAACATTATTTACATTCTAACATCACACCTGTTTTCCTGTACTTGAGACTGATTCTCATTCTTATATACTCCACAGGTATCCACCCAGCAGGTGATAGAGCAGGTGCAAGTCATCCTGGATCAGCAGAACCTACCTGGTTTCCATGGCGCCCAAATCCAGACCCTGCTCATTCCAGACACGGTTACGACTAGTGGACAAACCGTCTCTACTGACATTGCTACTACCGCCGCCACTGCCGATTCATCAGCTCAGACTATTCTCAGAAAGCTCATGCTTGGTGTTGATGATTCTTCCTCTGCAGAAGTTTATCACGTCACTCTGGTTGACAATGCTCAAGATGTGACTGTTACCACGGAAACCGGTCAAGTACAGACTGTAACCGAAGCAGATTTTTCTGCCATCAACTTGTTGGCGAGTGCTACCACGCAGCTTTCTCTGCCTCACTAGCATCAGATTTTTTTTGCGCTCTTGTTTTCAAATAGGCTCAGCTCTGTAGCTTTACTGGTGTAATGATGATGATGAAGATGGCTGGTTCCTCGAACCCGAGAATGAACGGGGAAGTATATCATTGGCGGCATGTACTCTGGTGATTTAGAAGGCCCTTTTTTAAATGGCATATGACAGATTCTGAGGGCACCAGGGGGGGGTGGGGGGTGGGACAAGGATTTTGATCTCTCCCGATACTTTTTCTACCCGCGAATGGCGTGTGGGCAGGTGTATAGAATGCACAAATATGTTGACATAATCTGTATAAAGCTGTGTTTGCTCTGCTTGGCCGTTCCATCACATGCCCAGTGCAGTACTCAGGCATGGGAATTGAAAAAAGTAAAAAAGGCTGAACATTTGTAAGTAATGGCAGGGGGGTTCGGGGGCATGCCCCCCGGAATTTGTTTTCTCCAAAGAACCCAAATGGTGCAATTTGGTGTCATCTAAGCTCCAAGTTTGCCATTAAATTCAGCTTTTAGAACCATTTTTGCCTCCCCCATTTATTTTTTCGGCGGAACAAAAAAAAAAATTGGCGGAAATTTGCCTTTCGGCGGACAATTCCCATGCCTAAGTACTGCATGCGTTCCTGTAGGTTGCTAAGGTTTTCTGGTTGTTTGTCTTGGTCAAACTCTCCATTGGCGTAGTAATTGGTTGCATAAAATCCAAGACATTTCTATTCATATTATGTAATGCTATGCAGTTTGTGTACATAATGGAAAATGCTTGGTTAACAATAAAGGCACAAATAGACATTTGACTGCCAACAACAGTGTTATGCATAAGGATTGCGTAGTATCGCTCATCGCAGGAAAACTCATCGTAGGATCACCTATGAGAGGTAGAAGGAATTCAACCTCATTGGCTTAACTGGTGAGGGATGCTCCATTTTGAGAGTGGTGGGAACGGGTACTTAGCCTTGCAAGTGCTTTATGATGAAGAAAAGTAGACTGCTTCAGGAAGCACAAAGCTAATGAATCATTGCTGCACATTTTGTTCTTACATTACAGCAAAAGAACAAATAATACCACAGACATGAGATCCATTCTACCATTTGCAAGGCATTTTCAGTGTGCATATCGCATACTAGAGGAATACCCGGCTTCGCCGGGGTGAATCGCGAGACAGAGACAGACAGCGTGGCGGTTCATCACAATCACCTCTGCAGGCGAAGTCCTGTCAAACGGGATTGAGAATTTTAGAGCTTATTTCTTAGCCCTATAATTATTATCTGTTGTGGTTTCTCAAATGCCTGAACATACAGACAGACAAAAGCCGCTAGACCCCATCACAAACAGAACTCTACAATCCACAGGTTTTTGCCCACACACACACACACACAAACACACACACAGAGAAGCCGTATATATATATATGTATATCTATATTCTATAAATATATAGAGATAGGTGAGAGTGTATTTTTCGCGTGGCTATAAATTGATTCGACCTTTTCACTTTGACAGTAAGAACAACTTACGGGTGCAAGGGAAGCGTTCTGGACAGCGCAGTGACATTCTAAAAATAGTTACTCAGAAACGGGAATTTGAGGTGAACGGCGCGAGACAGAGACAGACTGCGTGGCGGTTCACCACAATCACCTTTGAAGGCGAAGTCCTGTCAAACGGGATTGAGAATTTTAGAGCTTATTTCTTAGCCCTATATTATCTGCTGTGGCTTCTCACATGCCAGAACATACAGACAGACAATAGCCGCTAGACCACATCACAAACAGAACTCTACAATACACAGGTTTTTGCCCACACACACACACAAACACACACACACACAGAGAAGCCGTATATATATATGCATATCTGTATCTATAAATATATAGAGATAGGTGAGAGTGTATTTTTCGCGTGGCTATAAATTGATTCGACCTTTTCACTTTGACAGTAAGAACAACTTACGGGTGCAAGGGAAGCGTTGTGGACAGCGCAGTGGACAGCGCAGTGACATTCTAAAAATAGTAATAGTAAGTTACAAACGGGAAAGCCACACGAAGGAAGGGAGATAAACGCCAAACACTGGAGAAGATAAGGAAGAGTTACTTATAATGGTGAAATGAACACAAAAACCCAAATCAGTTCAGCGCTGCGCGCTGAGAGCACGTGTTGAAATATCTCATCGATGATATTGTGTCCGGGGTGTAGCTGAATACGGTGTCCAAATTTGAAAACGATCCACCGAGAACTTTGGCGTTGTGATGTGGTGTAGCGGCTATGGTGTGTCGGTATGGGGGCCCGGGTAGCTGAGGTGGAACCAAAATAGCTGAGGTGGAACCAAAATCGGTTCAGCGCTGCGCGCTGAGAGCACGTGTTGAAATATCTCATCGATGAGTTTGTGTCCGGGGTCTCTCTGAATAAGCCCACCAAATTTGAAGCAGATCCATCGAGAACTTTGGCCGTGCATCGCGCACAGACAGACACACAGACACACAGACACACAGACACACAGACACTAGTCGTATATATATATAGATTTGAAGGGGGAAAAAAAAGGAAAACTTTCTGATCCTTTTAATAAAACATGTCAATTGTCATGTGAACAGTTAATAGAGTTTGCAAAAGATATGACCTTTTGAAATAATGTGGAACCCCCCTTTTAAGACCTCCCGGGGCGGGGATGTAGCTCAGTCGGTAGCGCGCTGGATTTGTATCCAGTTGGCCGCTGTCAGCGTGAGTTCGTCCCCAGCATGCTTCCTCCGAAAACGGCGTATGGCTGCCTAAATGGCGGGGTAAAAAACGGTCATACACGTAAAATTCCACTGGTGCAAAAAACACGAGTGTACGTGGGAGTTTCAGCCCACGAACGCAGAAGAAGAAGAAGAAGACCTCCCGATTGAAGACTCAGATTTGCTGTTCATAACCTCTGTAAACTGAACAATTTCAAGACACACACACCCCCCCCCCCCCCCCTGCTAAGACCTAAATTTTTTAAGATTTAAAAGAGGGGTTTCGGTGTACCTGGGGTACTGCTATGCCTGTACTCATTCAGAAAATAGAATACATGTACTGGATAAGCTAGCATGTAGAGAGCGAGTATGTGTGTTTCACTGTTTGTGTGCAAAAGACAGTACACGTATATGCATCTGTGTATGTATGAGTGTGTGTTTGCGTGTGTGAGGTAATATTACAATGACTTGTTTACATTATCATTAGTTTCTTGATTAACCTTTCAACCTGTTTTTGTTTTGTTTTAAATGTGTTAATGGCATTGTAGTTGTAGATGTGCCTTTTCCTGTTCTGTACAATTGTTTGTCTTTGTTGCATACTTACAGATCTATGGCATATCCGCTTTGAAGCCACATTATTGTTTCAGAAAAGTGAACTTAAGTTATTGTGTTGTTATTGTTACGATGCAATCTTGTGCATCAGCAATCTTATCTGCTTAAAACGTTGTTGAATACTTGTGAGGTTTGGTAGCCAAGTTGGTAGAGCGTTGTTGAATACTTGTGAGGTCTGGTAGCCAAGTTGGTAGAGCGTTGTTGAATACTTGTGAGGTCTGGTAGCCAAGTTGGTAGAGCGTTGTTGAATACTTGTGAGGTCTGGTAGCCAAGTTGGTAGAGCGTTGTTGAATACTTGTGAGGTCTGGTAGCCAAGTTGGTAGAGCGTTGTTGAATACTTGTGAGGTCTGGTAGCCAAGTTGGTAGAGCGTTGTTGAATACTTGTGAGGTCTGGTAGCCAAGTTGGTAGAGCGTTGTTGAATACTTGTGAGGTCTGGTAGCCAAGTTGGTAGAGCGTTGTTGAATACTTGTGAGGTCTGGTAGCCAAGTTGGTAGAGCGTTGTGGAATACTTGTGAGGTCTGGTAGCCAAGTTGGTAGAGCGTTGTGGAATACTTGTGAGGTCTGGTAGCCAAGTTGGTAGAGCGTTGTTGAATACTTGTGAGGTCTGGTAGCCAAGTTGGTAGAGCGTTTTTGAATACTTGTGAGGTCTGGTAGCCAAGTTGGTAGAGCGTTGTTGAATACTTGTGAGGTCTGGTAGCCAAGTTGGTAGAGCGTTGTTGAATACTTGTGAGGTCTGGTAGCCAAGTTGGTAGAGCGTTGTTGAATACTTGTGAGGTCTGGTAGCCAAGTTGGTAGAGCGTTGTTGAATACTTGTGAGGTCTGGTAGCCAAGTTGGTAGAGCGTTGTTGAATACTTGTGAGGTCTGGTAGCCAAGTTGGTAGAGCGTTGTTGAATACTTGTGAGGTCTGGTAGCCAAGTTGGTAGAGCGTTGTTGAATACTTGTGAGGTCTGGTAGCCAAGTTGGTAGAGCGTTGTTGAATACTTGTGAGGTCTGGTAGCCAAGTTGGTAGAGCGTTGTTGAATACTTGTGAGGTCTGATAGCCAAGTTGGTAGAGCGTTGTTGAATACTTGTGAGGTCTGGTAGCCAAGTTGGTAGAGCGTTGTTGAATACTTGTGAGGTCTGGTAGCCAAGTTGGTAGAGCGTTGTTGAATACTTGTGAGGTCTGGTAGCCAAGTTGGTAGAGCGTTGTTGAATACTTGTGAGGTCTGATAGCCAAGTTGGTAGAGCGTTGTTGAATACTTGTGAGGTCTGGTAGCCAAGTTGGTAGAGCGTTGTTGAATACTTGTGAGGTCTGGTAGCCAAGTTGGTAGAGCGTTGTTGAATACTTGTGAGGTCTGGTAGCCAAGTTGGTAGAGCGTTGTTGAATACTTGTGAGGTCTGGTAGCCAAGTTGGTAGAGCGTTGTTGAATACTTGTGAGGTCTGGTAGCCAAGTTGGTAGAGCGTTGCACTTGTAATCCTCAGATCACAGGGTCAAATTCAGGCCGGGACGGACAAGTGTCAACTTGTGATGACTCAAAAGACAGTAATGAGTATCCATGTCCCATCCCCATATCAAATCCAGGCCCGGACGGACAAGTGTCAACTTATGATGACTCCAAAGACAGTATCCATGTCCCATCCCCATATCACTGCTATGGTATGTAAAGGACCTCAGCCATTCTGCCAGAAGTGTAGGTGGCTGATTGCACCTAAGAAATGCCCACATCTGAGTAGCGCGACTCTTGTTGCTGCTAGCTTTCCTCTGGGAGGAAGGGACTCAACTTTTCCAGCAATGGAATGATAAAGTATGAAATGAAATGAAAAGATTTTCATTACTGCCTATGAAGGTGACTTCTTTGTTTTCAAGTGTAGCAATACAATAACTACTACCTCCACGAATATGTATATATATTTATGCTATTATCATATGTTAATACACTAAATATTCTTTGCTGAAGAAGATAAAATGCAAACAATGAAATAACAAAGTAAAAGTCTGTTATACCACTTTTGTTCTTTGTTTTATTTGCTTCTAAACAAAGCAATGGTTTACACCACTAAACCCATCAAATAAATAACAGAAGTACACATGCTTGTAAAACACGTCTACATTATAAAACATTTTAGCAGTACAATGCTTGGACGGTGAAACTGAAAGTAATACATTACATATTACATGTGTACGTAATACATTTCAGCAATACAATGCTTGGACGGTGAAACTAAAAGAACATGTAATACAATACTTTTAGTAATACTGAAAGAAATACAGTGGAACCCCCCTTTTAAGACCTCCAAAAATCTGAGAAAATCAGGTCTCAACAAGAGGCGAAGCTTTCAAGGCTCACGTGAGAAATCGACAAACAGTAACACAAACTCAATCACTCCGTCACACATACACACACACACACACACACACACACACACAGTAAGCATAGGTGACACTGTGCAAGAAAGCGAGACACTAGATCTAGATCTGTCTGTCTGCATGTAGCCTACTTATACAGACACGACTGCCAACTTGTCTCGGCCAGCTCAAAATAACAATGACCGAGACATTCCTTCGCGTGACGTCTAACCCTCTTACGCCATAATGTGACGTCTTCAAATGACGAAATGTTAAAGTTTCTACCACAGACATACACACGCACGCACGAACGCACATACGCACGCACAGACAGACAAAGTTACGATCGCATAGGCTACACTTCGTGAGCCAAAAAGGTGGGAGTCTTAAAATGGGGGTAATTTTGCAGAGGATACGAACAGAAGGTCTTAGAAAACAGGGTCTTAAAGGGAGGAAGTCTTAAATTGGGGAGTCTTAAAAGGGGGGTTCCACTGTACAACATAATGCTTACAAGTAGTACATGAGCCATGGTGTGAACACCTGTCACAAGAAAAGAACTGTTACTATCCCCACCCATACTGGCCCTCCCACTACCAACACCCCCTACGCCCATCGCACACACTTCTATCAGTAGTGAAACATACACAGGATTCAAAATAATTTGATTAAAGACATTTTTATAGAAATTCTATGACCTCTTTATACAGTATATCATGTATGAATGCAGCACTCCCCCCCCCCCCCCCCCCACACACACACATTCTCAATTTGGCACTTTGAAAATAAAATAAAAATCTTTTA
This sequence comes from Littorina saxatilis, assembly GCF_037325665.1. Classification (NCBI taxonomy): domain Eukaryota; kingdom Metazoa; phylum Mollusca; class Gastropoda; order Littorinimorpha; family Littorinidae; genus Littorina; species Littorina saxatilis. The sequence continues at coordinate 36,306,206 of NC_090248.1, forward strand.
AAAAAACACCAGCAATAACATTGTAACACACATTTGAATGCTTTGGAATCAGTGTAAACTTGATTTAATAAGAAGAGAATGCATCTTTGGTGAAGAGGCACATATCTGCTGTAAAAGCATGCGAATCAGCAGGGAACATACACAACATATTGTTTGCATGCAATATGTTTAACCACACACCAACATGAATTAATTTTCTGTGAAAGTGCAATGAGACAACCCATGTCATGAACACCACACAAACACACACACTCTCTCTCGCTCACTCTGCCCCTCTCGCTCTTTATCTCATCACACTATTTCAAAATTACAGTCAAACTAGACAAATATCTGCTTCAAAAATACACAACAGTTTCACATGTCACCTAGTTTTAAAGCAATCTTCTTCTCTTCTTCTTCTGCAATCCTGGGCTGAAATTGCCATGTACACTCTTGTTTTTGTACAGGTGGGTTTTTACGCGTATGGCCTTTTTTACCCCGCCACTTAGGCAGCCATACGCCAACTTTTGAGGATGCATGCTTGGTATTTTCCTGTTTTTGTAACCCAGCAAACTCTGACTTGGATTACAGGATCTTTTCTGTGCGTACTTGATCTTATGTTTGCAAGTACAGTGGAACCCCCCTTTTAAGACCCCCAATGTAAGACTCCCTTCTTTTTAAGACCCCGTTTTCTCAGACTTTCTGTTCAGAACCTCTGTAAATTTACCCCCATTTTAAGACTCCCTCCTTTTTAAGACCTGATTTTCTCAGACTTGTGGAGGTCTTAAAAGGGGTTCCTCTGTACACATATGCACTTGTCCATTGTGACCGTCTCAAGCGTTCAATATCCATAGTAGCCAGGTACATCGTCGAAGTTGTAGTCCACCATTTCCACATTTCTTGTAATCTTCTGGGCAGCATGTCTGAAAACAATCAATTGTTAACAAATTAGATATTCACATCACAAGAATTAAAAAAAAAAAAAAATGATGTACATAATAATTATACAGCTGATAAACAAGGTACATTGGGTGGATAAAGAAAATACAAAAATTGTTTTTATTCTTGATCTGCAGCAACCTGCCAAAAACTTTTTGGTACATTTGATGTAGAGTGATCCCAAGATCTGCAGATTGTGTGTGTGTGTGCATGTGTGTGTGTGCATGTGTGTGTGTGTGTGTGTGTGTGTGTGTGTGAGAGAGTGAGAGTTTGTGTGTGTGCTTGTGTGTGTGTGTGCACACATGAGTGTGTGTGTGTGTGTATTTGTGTGTGAGAGAGTGAGAGTTTGTGTGTGTGCTTGCATGATTGTGTGTGTGCATGTGTGTGTGTGCATGTGTGCATGTGTGTGTGTGTGTGTGTGTACACGAGAGAGTAAGAGAGAGAACATATAGGCAAAGTTTGAGTATGTCTGCATTGTTTATGCCATGTCCGTTCTCTTCATGAAATGGTACATGTTATCAAACCACTTGACTCTTTTATCAAACAAATTTGGAGACTAACTCACTTGCTTATTCCTTTGCAGTAAAGCATGGTGAGAGATCGCAGCTTCTTACAGCCTTTTCGCAGGTACTTCAGAGCCTTGTCTCTGTGGTCACACGAAATAATTATGTGACTTTTAAGCACTTAAAATCAAACACTGCTCATAATAAAAAATTTTAACATAATAGCCATAGGTTGTTGTCATTCAGACACTGTCTTCCTTTTGTTGCATCCAGAGATTGCATTTTCTTCACATGTAAAAGCGAGAATACATGGAAAGCATATGGGTAGTGTTGTCTTCAGGCTAACTGACGAATTCCGGAAATAACTCTGTCGGGTTTATATGGGTTGTGAAAGAGTGAGTACCCTTGCTTTACTCAGGCAAACATCACAAGGTTCCTGTACACATGTTTAAGACACACCCTCAGGCTAGTGACTGGCGTGTAATGTAAAGTTTCACAAATGAGAACTGGGACAGGCTGAACTTCTTTAACGCAATGTGGGACTTTCAGTGGGGCGACCACCCCCAACCCAGCGCGTCCCCGGGTGGCGGATAGGGGAACGGACTTCAGATATGAAGACCAGCCGCTTGCGGCCGCGGACCAAACTGGCGGTGTTTCCTACCAGGGTGGAGTGGGGAAGCAGGCGGCACTGCTACTCTCTTCGAAATGCTCCATCGCCCTTCGACGGGACTCATCTAATGCGACTATGGGCGCATTAAAACCCTAGCTCCGGGTGGGATCCCGGCAAATCCTCCCCCCTGTGCTCTCAGGGTAGGACGTACGGGCCATGAGCTAAGGGTGAGGCAACCCCGACAGAAACCTCGAGTGCTGAAGACGGAGGTACTGGGCTGCACGGCGCACTCTAATAAACCATGGTACCACGCATCAACGCCAACCATGACACCATCAGATAGAAGCGACACTCATGGCGCTCGCCCACTGAGGTCCCTCCGGGGTGAGGCAGCGCCGGGCTCCAAGCCTCAAAGGAGCCCAACCTCAGCTACTGGAGGTCCCTCTCGTCCGTCTTGCTGCGCCAGGGGACGGAGGAGGAATGCGACTGGTAGCACAACAACCACTTCAACATCCAAGAAGCGTCAATCTTTTATGGTGATGCATTGGAATGCAGAAGGAGTCATGAACAAGAAGACAGAGCTAGAACATATCTTGCATGAAAGGAGCATCAACGTCTGCTGCATTCAAGAAACCCACCTGCAGATGGGAAAAACCTTCAAGGTCAGAGGCTACCAGTGCTTCAGACAGGACAGAGCTGACAGACGCAAAGGCGGAGTCCTGACACTAGTTAGGAACAACATCCAAGCCTGGGAAACAGCCGTCCACATGGAGGGAGCAGAGTACCAGATGATTCGGGCCAAACTGAATGACACAGAGTTGCAGATCCTGAACTTTTACTGCCCCAACGACCGTCCACTATCCCTTGACACCATCGAAGTCCCAGACTCGAGCTTTCTCGCAGTAGGGGATTTCAACTCTCACTCCCAGAGTTGGGGTTACAGTCAGATGGATCGCCGGGGTGAAGAAGTGGAAGACTGGCAAGATGAACACCATCTCATCCTCATAAACTCCCCAAATGATACCCCAACCTTCTACTCCAGACGATGGCGCACTACCTCCACTCCAGATCTTGCTCTCTGCACCGAAGATGTCCACCGAGACGTCACCAGGGAGGTGGGAGAGCAGTTAGGAGGAAGTGACCACAGGCCAGTGTTCCTCTCCATCAACAGGAACACCATGAACTACCCTGTCCACCCTCGCTGGAACTACAAGAAGGCTAAATGGAGTCTTTTCAGACACCGAACAAGCACTCTTACCAAGGACCTCCATGTCCAAGGTAGAGACATCAGTAACGTTGTCAGAGACCTGAACGCCTGCATCCTGCAAGCAGCCCACGAGTCTATCCCACGAGGTGCTCGCAAAGAGTACAAGCCATACTGGACCAACCAGCTACAAGAACTGCAGGATGAGATGGAATCTGCCAGACAGGCAGCAGAAAGTAGCCCATCAGATGAGAACCACCTACGGCTCCAGCAGACAAAGGCTGAATTTCTCAAGGCAAAGATCCAGGCCAGACGCAAAAGCTGGAGAGAAAAAACCGCTGCGCTGAATCTTGAGAGAGACGGAACGAAGCTGTGGAGAGTCGTAGGACAGCTCAATGATGAAGAAAACAGAAGCCAGAATGTGACACTGGAAGAGAACGGAGAGATGCTGACAGGGAGACGAGCAGCTAACCGTCTTGCTGACAACTATGCAGACGAGAGCAATGTACCTGTCAGCCCTGTCCAACAAAGAGAAGCAAGAAGAGAACAGAGAGAGCGGCCACAACACCACACAGATGTGGAACCCATGAAGCAACCCCTCACTCTTCATGAGCTACAAATTGCCTTGAGGAAACTAAAAACCAGGAAATCCCCAGGGCCAGATGGGATCACGAACGAGATGCTGAAGCACCTAGGCAACACAGCTGTCCTGAAACTACTGGAGGTCTTCAATCTCAGCTGGGACACAGGCAAACTGGCACAAGTTTGGCGAGAGGCCATCATGATTCCTATCCATAAGAAAGGAAAGGACAAGAAGAAGCCTGCTAGTTACAGACCAATCAGCCTGACCAGCTGCACTGTGAAGACCCTAGAGAGGATGGTCAACCAGCGCCTGCTTTGGTACCTAGAGACTGAGAACATCCTGGCTCCTGAACAGGCAGGCTTCAGACAGTTTCACAGCACAGAAGACCAGGCAACCTATCTCTCCCAAGAAATAGAAGATGCATTCCAGGAACAGAAGGTCCTCTTCGCCACCTGGATTGATCTACAGAAAGCCTTTGACAAGGTCTGGACTGATGGTCTCCTCGTGAAACTGCAGAGATGTGGAATCGCAAGCAACATGCTGCGATGGATCAGATCCTATCTTCACAACCGCAGAGCAAGAATCTCAGTCAACGGTCGAGTCGGCAAGAAAATACTACTGCGACATGGTGTCCCACAAGGAGGAGTCCTCTCTCCTACACTCTTCTTGGTCTTCATCAACGACCTTGTACAAATTCTTCCCAAAGGTATCCACGCTGCATTATATGCTGATGATTTGGTGATGTGGTGCAAGGAGGAATACGCCACAACTGCCACTTACAGGATGCAACTGGCTGCTGACCGGCTGGCGGCATGGGCAGATGAATGGTGTGTTGCCATCAACAAGGAAAAGTCCTCCACAACACTCTTCACCCTATCCTCAAAACAAAAGACCGGAACCATCAAGCTTGGTGACACACCCCTGAGAAGTGATGACGAGGCAACATATCTTGGTGTCACTTTTGACAAGAAACAGACCTGGAAACCCCACATCCACAATGCTGAAGCAAAGGCCAGGCGCAAGCTTGCCATCATGCGGAAGCTAGCCGGAACCAGCTGGGGAGCAAACGAAGAGATACTCAAGCGAGTCTACCAGGGAGCAGTCAGGCCCCATCTTGAGTATGGCTCCACAGCTTGGTCTACAGCAGCGAAGACCCACCAGCAGACACTGGACAGGGTCCAAAACCAAGCCCTCAGGATCATTACTGGATCGATGAGATCCACACCAATAAAGGCCATGGAAGAAGTTGCTGCCATTCAACCCCTCAGTCAGAGAAGAGACGCCAAGGTCATGGTTCAGACAGAGAAATTCAAGTGCCTGCCTGCACATCCGATGAAGAAGAGGATGGATAACCTGACAAAGAACCGCCTCAAGCGCAGCAGCTTCTTACATGAAAGCAAGAGACTTGCCAGAGAGCACCAAGCCTCTGTACCTCCATCAGCACTACCAATCAGCTTCTCAGATCTGCCGCAGCCATGGAATGAAGACTACAAGAATCTTCACATCTCCACCACAGTCCCCTACGTTACCTCAAGAGATTCCCAGAACGACACTGCCAGGCGCACCCTAACACTCGCCATGATTGCTGAACGGTACCCTGAAGACGCCTGGATCCACGCGTATACAGACGGTTCAGCAACAAACGCCGTGGCCAATGGAGGAGCAGGTGTACTTGTCAGATCTCCTGAGGGGCACACTTCCACAGCAGGGATACCAACAGGAAAGTACTGCTCAAACTATGCAGCAGAAGTTCAGGCCATCATGCAAGCAGCCTCCATGATTCATGACTCGGAAAGCGAATGCCCCCAAGTTGTATTCCTCTCCGATGCACTGTCTGCCTTGGAAGCCCTTGCAGGAAACAAACTTCCTCGTCTGATGGAGAAACTCCAGGAGCTTGCCAAGACTCGACGAGTAGTCCTGCAATGGGTTCCAGCACACTGCGGAATTCCAGGCAATGAAACAGCTGATGAGCTCGCCAAACTCGGAGCCAGGGAGGAACAACCAGACAACCCAGTCAGCTTCGCTGAAAAGAAAACCCTCGTGAAGGCAGCAATGCGACCACAATCCACGAGAGACGCATATCATCTCCTAGAACGATGGCAGCAAGTAGTGATCATGCGACTACGAACTGGTCACTGTCGCCTCAACGCCCACATGTTCAGGAAGCTGAAGCTGACCCCATCACCAACCTGTCCCTGTGGTCTGGAAGACCAGACTCCAGAACATGTCTTAATGACATGCCCCCAACTCAAACCGATCAGAGACAAAGTGTGGCCAGCATCAGTCCCTCTCCGCACCAAACTCTATGGGAGCAGACAAGACCTGGAAGCCACGACGTCATTCGTCTCGCAGACTAAACTGATGGTGTGACGGCGAACGCAAGAAGAAGAAGAAGACAAATGAGAAGAAACTGACGTTACGTCTCGACATATCATTTGCATTGTTATATAAATATTGTGTTTGCAGCAAACATATCTGCAATTGTCATCTAAAGTCCTTAAAAGAGAAAATATTCTCTGAACATTATGAAACATATACTCTGAAACTTCAAATACAGACATCCATGCATTAGGTATTAATAAAGGTGACTGATTTCGTTAGAAATGAAGCGGTGCAGAAAACCAGACTCACGTGATGAGTGTACAGCCACTGATGTCGAGAGCAGTCAGGTAGTGACACACACCTGACAGGTACTGGATGCTCAGGTCAGTTACCTGCACAAAGAAACACCCTTTTGTTAGTTATATGAAACACACTGGAATTTCATACCGCATCAGTTCCCCAAAACATGGCAAAACAGAGTCTACCCATCACAAACTGAGATGTGCAACTTCTTTCACACCGTACTGTTAAAAGCAAACCGATTTTATTAACTCTGTGTGTGTGTGTGTGTGTGTGTGTGTGTGTGTGTGTGTGTGTGTGTGTGTGTGTGTGTGTGTGTGTGTGTGTGTTGAAGCTACAAGCTGTTCAAGCTAGCTGATTTCATGAACATCAACCTTATTTGCAGAAATTAAATTGACACTATGCTTCCAACAGAGGCTATGCCAGTCATGAAGGAAATTGTAAGACAGGTAAACGTTTGTTCTGTTATTGAAAAATCAGGTGAAATAAAAATCTCTGCTGCCTCTCAAGATACATACCAGTTTACATCCAGCCAGGTTCAACACGGTCAGCATACGACAACAGAAAGCCAGATTCTTGATGGCTCCATCTGTCAGTTGCTGAAACAAACAAAACACTACCGTTCAGTTTCAAAGAGTAAACTCACAGGGGCGGCTGCCCTAGAGCAAAATCCGAAATGTATGCCCAATGATGTTAAAATCTTTGCTTTCATGAAAGCTGCATAGCTTGTAGGTGAAGGCTGTATCACAAAATTGGCTGTTATTTTTCACTATTCACTTTTCTCATTGTATTCATCTTTGGTTGTAGCATCAAATAAATGAAGATGATGATCACGATGATAAATGTTGATATAGGGGTCCTTCCACAAAGCTGTGTACCAAAAGCGTGACATGCTTCGTGAAAATTGAAAGTGTCTGAATAGGTTGTTTTTACGGTTTATGTAAAAGATATAGACATATGTCACGTTGCCATGCCAAACAAAAGATACGTTTATGCTTTTTGGATACGAGGGGTGGTCAGAAAGTTGTGTAACATCACACATGTTTAACGTAACATGGGATCCAAACACACAAAACAGATAACAAAAAGCCATAGTATATAGTAACAAGTTTTATTTGCTTCACATTTAGAGCTTATTCCGAACAAAATGCAGTCAGGAAAAACAAATTGAACTAGTTATAGGTAACAAAAACGTATTTTTTTGGTTGTGTCAACCAACAAACAAACATCGTCTGTGTGAAGTAACAAACAAATCCATTCGTGTGAGTCAATAAATAACATTGAGTCAACATGTAGCAACAAGATGTACACTGTTGCGGTTTCTCCTCTTGAGCAGGATGACGGAGCAGCCGACAAATCGCAAATGTTCGCGCCGCGTCGCACTTGACGTCAGCATGTGCTGTGACGATTCCATTGGTCCGTGACTTGGCGTCATCAACCGGCTTGTGAATGACTGTGTTATGAATGGAATTCTTTTGGTTTTGGTGACGTCGTCATTGATGCGACTCGAAATTCGGTTAGATTTAGGTGCGTTGTTTTTAACACAAGGCAGATCAAGACACTAAACGATTTTGATTATTAATGATTTGCAGTGTCTTCGAGATACGTCGGACACACAGTGTTCCTTTCTTAAACACGTTGGTATTGTATTGTGTTATATCTGAATAATGGAATAACTCAGAAACACAAACTATCCACCCAACAGACACAATTATTTTTACCTCAAAAACTTTATTTTTCTGCTAATTCGCTTCATTTTTGCGACCATATTTTTGTAATCATGCTTCGAAAAAGTCAATGTAATGTATGGGTTTTCACAGCGTATATGTCCAAAACAATGAACTGCTAATTTCAAAGCTACATGGCAAAGATTATAAACAACATGGGCAACTGTTTAGAGCTAGTTGACCAATTGCGCCTTCTTGTTATATTTGATCGATAATTCAATCCGTTCTTAGTGGTCCTGTCAGAGACATTATTCATCCTATACCATAAATCTAAGTGTGATTGGCAAGAACAATCGCACAATTTCTAACAAAGAATGCTCTTTAAGGAGTTGGGGAGGGTAAATGCTGTAAGCTAGTGAAATTAATTTGATATCCGATGCTAAATTTGGCTGCTTGGTTCGCCCAGTCAAATCTTTCTGGATATATACGCTAAGTATCACCAGGCAGTTTGAAGGAACTGCTCTTTTTTGTATCCCAACTAACAAGGAAATCAGCTTCACAAACGCAGAATTTCTTTCTCTCTATTTCGCAACAGCATTTAATCTGATTTTCTTCGATTTATCGTTTTTCGAAAGAAAATATAGTCGAGTTTGTTCCAGTTTTGATGAAAATTCAACGGTTTTTTACCTAAACTCTTACAACTTGAACAGGACTAGACTACAAAGAATAGCCTAAGACTTGACAAAGACACACCGAGCACGTCTATCACAAAATAAAACATTGAAATGTCGAACTTTTAAAAAAAATTAACTTTAAGAGCGAAGAGTCGCAAAAGGTTGCCTACGTAACATTCGTCCCTCATTGGAAACGACTCATAAAACGCTCCACGTCTGCTGCGTTCCAAAAATGAATGGATTTTTTTTTTTATGGAAAAACCTTTCGGCGATGTTGAAGAACATTACATGCGAAAGAAACACCAAGTTTGATGCGTTGATAAGTGACAAATATCATTTTTAACGATCCAGCTTCACCAGAACAAATAGAAACGAAGCTTAGTGGCGACACGCGAAAGGCAAAATCACATTCAAATCGGATCAAATGGACACGGCGCACATTTTAACACGTTCACTACACATCAGTTGTGCCTGATAATACACACAGTCGCATATTCGTGCGTGCAGAAGTTATAGACATGTTCACGTAGTTCGCGGTTGGTTTTGGAAACCAAATGTTACGTAGGCAACCGTTATTTCTTAACGATCCAAATGCACACTGTAAACATATGTAGAGGAAAACAGCTAAGTGCATATGTAACACTAGCACAAAAGACAACGAAGATGTATATCGGGGGGTTCATGGTCGCATTTTATTGGCAGCCACACGGATACTTAAAAACAAGATGTAAGCATTGTCACAAAAAAAAACGCCATTATGATGTCATTTTCTGTGTTTGCTTTCATATAAAACACTAACCAACATAGCGATCTTCTTGATTTTCTTATCGTTATCTCTTTGGTCAATTTGCAGTCTGTTGATATCCTTATATTATTCGAGAAGCAAGAAAAACATTCCGAAATCTTACTCTAAAGTCATAACCCTCTTGTGGTACACAGCTTTGTGGAAGGACCCATATGTACCTGCAAAGATTCTGACGATGACAACAATAATGATAATGGTCACATCAATGAAGATCATGACAGCTAACAACCGACTATAAAGTCTGCCATTAACTTCCCAAAGCTGGCTGCAGGAAGCTTGGGCAATGAATTATTGGAAAATGACTTCGCAAAGTCAACTTCGAGCTCAATCAAAGACAGCCTAAACTTTTTCGGTTATGGAATAATGCAAATTTTAGTTGCCACCCTACCATGCAATGAGACAGGTCCAGACGCTGAATTTCATGGCACTGCTGAGCAAACTTCTGCAGACCAAGGTCGGTGATGTTGGTACACTCCGAGAGGCAGACGTCACGCAGACGTGTGTTGTTGCCGAGCGCCGACAATCCTTGGTCGCCACAGTTACAGCCGGAAATGTCAAGGGAGACAAGGCTGTGTGTTTGTCCCAACAACTCTATGCCTGCAGCGCTGATGTGCTCGCAGTAGTTGACGTTCAGGTAGGTCAGGTTGTGACACCTGAAACATCCAAATCAGTCAGATTTGTTAAAGGCCAATGTTATACGTTGGCATCTGTGTTGAAACGATACCTCTTGAACCAGCCCAAAATGTTCCTACATTGAAGTTGCCGATGTCTCATGATGGGATATCTTAATCAAGTATATATACAGCAGGAGAAATGGCTTTGATGAGGAGTCCTCTCATCAGAGGGACTAATGTTATTTACACTTGTAAAGAAATACGAATTTGAAAATGGCCAGCACAAACACTGGTAATATACAGTCACAAACACTGGTAACATACATTATTAATATTTTTGACCAAAATATGACATTTGACACAGATCTAGGCCAGCCACCTATTTGTGAGTTTTAGACAGCCTCTGACGTCACATTGCTCAAAGAAGAGAAATTTAATGTTCAATCAATACATTCAGTAATATACACTTATAGTAACAGTGAGACTGACCTCTTGTGGATGTTGACCATGGCCATGTCGCCCACACGGATGCAGTTGGTGAGGTTCAGTTCTCGCAGCTTGGCCGAACACGGGCCGTCCACCAAATGGCGCACTCCTGCATCACTTATCCTGTCATCAAAATGCAATACATTTGTTTAAACAGAGTCTTACATATTCTTTCACTCTGAAAGATGCACTTATTTCCATATAACCCATCTCAATGTTCGGAAATAACGGAATAAGAGCTACTTTTACGGAGTCAAGCTTTTTAAAATAAGGCGAATTGAGTACCACACTGCTGATCGGCTTTAACCTGCTATCAGGGCGAACAACTAACTCTGATGTGTATGTTACGCAGTGTGCGCTAAATAGGATACCCCTTTCTTTCAAAAATCAGAGTTCACGAGTCCATCGGAGTTCATGATTCGTTGCGAGAATGATCACTGTCCCGTGGTAATTGCTTACAATGTGTTTTGATCAAGGTCACGTGGGTTAGGCTTGAGGTGACATGAGTTTAGGAAAACACATGTGCTTAGGCAACACTTCCAGAGATCAGCAAGCAATTGGTGGCAAAGTGTGGCTCCGAAGTCCATATTAAAAAAAAAAGGGTATCATATTGAGCGCACACTGCATAACATATATGCAGTTAGTTGTTCATCCCTATTGCCGGTTAAAGCCGATCCAGAAAACGCCCATTAATTCATCATAGATCTGTCCAGGCTTTATAATGGGAGCATTCTTATGCTAGGACACAAACAAACAAGTTGCGTAAGGCGAAAATACAACATTTAGTCAAGCTGTCGAACTCACAGAATGAAACTGAACGCAATGCAATTTTTTCAGCAAGACCGTATACTTGTAGCATCGTCAGTCCACCGCTCGTGGCAAAGGCAGTGAAATTGACAAGAAGAGCGGGGTAGTAGTTGCGCTGAGAAGGATAGCACGCTTTTCTGTACCTCTCTTCGTTTTAACTTTCTGAGCGTGTTTTTAATCCAAACATATCATATCTATATGTTTTTGGAATCAGGAACCGACAAGGAATAAGATGAAAGTGTTTTTAAATTGATTTCGAAAATTTAATTTTGATCATAATTTTTATATTTTTAATTTTCAGAGCTTGTTTTTAATCCAAATATAACATATTTATATGTTTTTGGAATCAGAAAATGATGAAGAATAAGATGAACGTAAATTTGGATCGTTTTAAATTTTTTTATTTTTTTTACAATTTTCAGATTTTTAATGACCAAAGTCATTAATTAATTTTTAAGCCACCAAGCTGAAATGCAATACCGAAGTCCGGCCTTCGTCGAAGATTGCGTGGCCAAAATTTCAATCAATTTGATTGAAAAATGAGGGTGTGACAGTGCCTCCTCAACTTTTACAAAAAGCCGAATATGACGTCATCAAAGTCTTTTATCAAAAAAATGAAAAAAATGTCCGGGGATATCATACCCAGGAACTCTCATGTCAAATTTCATAAAGATCGGTCCAGTAGTTTACTCTGAATCGCTCTACACACACACACGCACACACACAGACACACAGACACCACGACCCTCGTCTCGATTCCCCCTCTATGTTAAAACATTTAGTCAAAACTTGACTAAATGTAAAAACCAACTGCCTGGCTGCTTTCTGTACAGAGTGGAGACTTATTTTCTGAAATAATTTTATTAATGACACCTATGTAAACATAAACAACCCAAATATTTACTTTACTTCAAACTTTGTATTAATCAACATCACCAAACCAAACAGGAGTTTCTAAAAGCAGTATAATGCATGTAGAAAGTCTACCTGACACAGTCAGCTATGTTCAGCACAGTCAGATCTTTGCAGCCTGCAAACGCTTTCATGGTGGAATCCGTCAGCCTTTGACAGTCGGCCATGTAGACATGGTGCAGATCAGGGCACAGTTTACCCACCATCTTCATGCTAAGGTCAGAGATGCGGTGATTACCTGTCAGGTACAAACAGGTGATGACATCAAGATGAGAATTGCACGGTACCAATCATATAGACATGAGCATAGTTTCCAGACGTTTTACATGCTCAACTCAGAGTTTGGGTAACGGAACCCCCCTTTTCTTCTTCTTCTTCTCGATCGCTCAGACAGGGAACCCCCCTTTTAAGACCCCCCCCCCCCCCCCAATTTAAGACTTTCTCCATCTAAAGACCCTGTTTTCTTAGACTTTTTGTTCATAACCTCTGTAAATTTACCCCCAATTTAAGACTCCCTCCTTTTTAAGACCTGATTTTTGGAAGTCTGAAAGTGAAGGTTCCACTGTATTCACACGGCAAGGTAAGTTAATTAATAGCTGTAGCTAAGGTATGGAAGTTGTTTGATTGATGCTTCTCACAAGAGTGGATTAAGATCCATATTGTAAGTGTGGCTTATGGCGAAGTAACTCACCGTCGACCTTGATGACCCTGAGTTGTCGAAGCTGGGCCAGGTGTTTGAAGGACTCGTCGGTCAGCAGTGGGGAGCCCAGGAAAGACACTGTGTGGATCTTGTGGCACTTCTCCGTCATGATCTGACACACAGAGACATCACCAACATTATCTCACATGGCCATTGTGCTTTGTTTGAATAACTTGGAGCAAACTCACGCACACGAATTCAAAGAGTAATGAGGATCATACTACATACGCTCAATACCCCTTTACTCCCACCTCTCTTCTCAACATTAACAGAGCGCCTTAGCCAAACAAACTGCTAGTCCCTCAGAGCGAGGATTAACTCATCCAGGATGAGGCTTGTGCCAGGTTTTGGAAGCTCTGTGGAGTGCTAGACCGTCCCTTATGCGACATTCCCCCACTCACAGACTCCCCTTCTGTCATTAATTTCTCACCAGGCATGAGATAAAAAAAAAACATTCTCAAAAAATTGCCTGAAAGCGTATCACCCCTCCTTCCCCCCCCCCCCCCCCCCCCCCAAAAAAAAAGGTATCTGATAAACTGATGTAAACTCATGGGATCTCAAGAAGGAGCTCTGGAGCTTTGAAAATGCTGTACAGCCATATTTTATGGGGCCATAAATCTACGACCATACATATGAAGAGGTCTCATTGATTTAAATGGCGAAGCGCACACCACCAGCCACGTTTTAGCCGATGTCGGCTCCTGTGACCAAATCCCCACGAACTACACCCAGAGGGCATTCAGATCCAGAACCTGGAAATCCGCCAACTAGCGTCAAAATCTTGTGGCTGCTCACCATGACACTTTCATCCAACAGAGTTGGGAATTCGTCGAGGATAAGGGTGGTGATGTTAAAGCAGCCATTGGCCAGGTTCTGGAAGCCCTGCGGAGTGACCTGGAGACAGCCGGAGAGGTCGATGTACTCCAGCTTCTTGGCGCACTTGCCGGTGGCCAGGTAGAGGAGGCCGCGGTCGGAGAACTTGCCGCAAAATGCCAGGCTCAGGAACTGCAGGTTCATGCAGTATCTGAAAAACAGACAGTGTTTCCATCAATCTTTAACACCTACAAACCAGCAAGTGTTTCAATTCAAGTTCATCATATACCTAAGTCAATGAATCATGCTGAAAAAGGTCCCCTAAGCAACTTAAAAGTATGTTAATATGCTAAGTGCGTGCAAAAAATGGAGAACTTTTGACCTTCGCTAACGTCTATAATGTTTGCATCTTTGTTGGAGATAACATTAACGGGTTAAGGAAATTTGTGTGAGTGTTTTTGTATTGCATGTGTGTCCACAGCGTGTGTGCAAATGCATGTGTGTGTCTGCGTATGAATCAGGCCTTTTCTGGTACAGTGGAACCCCCCTTTTAAGACCTCAAAAAAATCAGAAAATATCAGGTCTTAAAAAAGAGTAAGTCTTAAAATGGGGGTAAATTTAGAGAGGTTATGAACAGAACATCGGAGAAAACAGGGTCTTAAAGGTAAGAAGTCTTAAAATGGGGGGTCTTAAAAGGGGGGGTTCCATTGTACACGTGTACGATTCCCCCACACATGAGCACACTTACTTGGCCACAGCACGCAGCGCAGCATCAGTGAGGTTGGTGTGCGAGATGTTGAGGTACAGCAGAATCTTACAGCCTTTCGCCACAAGCTTCAGCGTCTCATCCTGCACACAGCATCAGTAAATACTTATACACAGCTCAGAAAGGGGAAAGATTGTTCAGCCTGCATGAACTACATATAAGAAAAATATTCGCATGCTGTTTTGGAAATGTTTCCCTTTGAAGTTTCTTCTTGCTGTTTTGTTTTGTGTGTGACAGGGAGACTACTGCGTCACCCTTCACAGCAGATTCTGCAGAGTTGTCTGCTGACAAAGAGCATGGGCTCAACGTTTTCTACTGGCTTTGACTACTCTGGCTGTGCCTCCAAAGGTAACTCTTGTGCTTCAGGCACTAGGTTACAAATCGATAAGTGAATGAATGCTAATGCACACAGACACATAAAAAGACACACACACACACACACACACACACACACACACGCACACACGCACACACATCCCCTCCCCAACCCCTATTTCACATACCCATCTCCACCCTATCATTCCTGACTCGCATTCAGGTCAGAGGATGTGACCTTGTGTGTTGTGACGCTCGCTGACAAAGGACATTTGTTTGAGGTCACTTGACGGATAAATAGACACATACATGTACTGTACAGTACACAGACACAAACTGACAGAACCAGCTCACATCCACGCCCCAAGACACACAGAGAGGTTGAGGTATGTAGATTGTGACACTCACTGATGGAGGTGAAGGAAATTTGTTTGAGGTTGCTTTACGGACAGACAAACAGATGGACAGACACACAATCTCTCCCAACCACACACCCCCTTACACCCTCCACACACGAAAGACAAACTCAACCCACATCCAGCCTGAGCTCCAAGAAAGACAGGTTGAGATCCTGAATGTTGCAAAACTCTTTGACAAAAAGACAAAGGACAGTTGTTTGAAGTCGCTTGACAGAAAGACAAGACAAACAGACGCTAAATCTTACCAATACCCTTCACACAGAGAGACAAATTCAACTTACATCCACCCCGAGGCAGCCAGACAGGTTGAGATCCTGAATGTTGCGACACTCGCTGACGGAGGTGAAAGATGGCTGCTTGAGGTGCAGGCAGTCGCGCATGTTGAGATGGATCAGGTACATGCGCGCTTTGGGCAGAAGGCTGGTCACGATCTTATCTGTCACCCTGTGGAATTAAAAAAAGTCATCTGGTAAGCTAACATATACAGTGCATGATCAAATAATGAGGATAAATAAGCGCCCCAAGCACAGCAGAACGTACACATTCTGAGAAAATCAGATCTTATAAGGGGAAGGGAGTCTTAAATGGAAATTAATCAACGGGTGAACATGTATACAATCTGAGAAAGCAGCGTCTAAATCTGTCAAAATGGGAGGTTTTGAAAGGGGTATAGTATACCGTGAGTCAAACCTGTCTATTATATATAGCAACCACCCAAGGGACTGACCAAAAGTGGTTGTTATACAGTGGAACCCCCATTTTAAGACCTCCAAAAATCTGCAAAAATCAGGTCTTAAAAAGGAGGGAGTCTTAAAATGGGGGTAATTTTACAGAGGATATGAACAGAAAGTCTGAGAAAACAAGGTCTTAAAAAGGAGGGAGTCTTAAAATGGGGGTAATTTTACAGAGGATATGAACAGAAAGTCTGAGAAAACAAGGTCTTAAAAAGGAGGGAGTCTTAAATTGGGGGGTCTTAATAGGGGGGTTCCACTGTATATTGACAGGTGGTGGCCGTGCAAAGGTTAATAATATACACAAGAACTTGAATTTGTCAGGGACACTTTCGGGGGCACTGGTTGCCAACATGTTGGTGGGTGGTTTTTTCAAGAGGTGGTCACATTAAGGCATGTTTGATTGTACATGTACTATGTAATTGACTATAATTATGAGGCTCTCCTGCAAAATCCAGCATCTTAAAATACTGCTCAAACACTCTTTTTTTTTTTTACAAATATAGACCAAATGTAATGTTATAGTTATATGTTTAAACCTTAATAACAAGAAAACCAAGATTAGAATTACTACACAGACAATTTTAGAAATGTCCCCTGTGCATATAGGGATAGCACTATCCTAAAAAACAAAACAAAACAAGAAATTCCTCCGAGGTAGGAAAAACACCCCCGTTGGTCAAAGGGAAATAACCATTCTCACTGCCACCAACTGAGAAGGTTATTTCCCTTTGACCATTAATATGTCCCTCTATAAGTCCTTGTAGAATCTTAATCCACCAATAACTCCCTAACCGTGTGTTTGACTGGTCCCAATTTTTGTAAGGACCGTCTCAGGAATGTATAGAACCTGTTCACCAAGTTTGGTGACGATCGGTCCGTTCATTCTTGAGATCTATATGCGAACACAAACACACACCCAAACAAACAAACACATCAAGCGAATCCTATACACACCCCTATACCGGGGGTGTAACAACAATGTGTATATAATACACACAATTCATTTCCCATTGAGAATGATTATGCACTTAACTTAATTGTGCCGATAATGGCTGAAGAAACTTCTGCCACGCGCACTTTAGCAGTATTGAAGACAATGACACATGTACAATCTATTCTTTCAATCGTTCGACTCCAAAATATGTATACATGTAAGATTTTAAGCAAGCAACTTAATTTGTAAACAAACAAACAAACCAAACTACACTATGTTAAACATATAGGAATGCTTTCTCGCATGATAAAACATACACACAAAACACTCCTCAAAAACAACTGAAGCTGACTGAGGTTCACGGTCAGGCAAAGAATCAAAGGAATGAACTCTGGGAAGAACTTTTAGAGTAACAAACATACACAGGAAAGGGAGGTAAGGAGTATAGGAAAAGCATTACAGCAACTGCAGGGGAAAATAATACTCATAGTATCTACAACTACAAACACATGCACTGTCTTAAACCATGATCAATACAATAATGAATTGCAAAAATGCAAGTAATGGAAAATCAGCACACAATTTTTGTGTGTTCTAACAATTCTAATACACAATGCATACTTTTGTCATGTTGGAGCCGTAACTGTGTGTAGTTGTGCCACTAAGTGCTAATATCAATAAAAGAAATATCCATTTTTCAAAAAAAGTTCAATGCAACAGATCAAAGCTGATATTGAAAAATGCAATATGAATAATTATATGCAGATACAACTGTGTTTACATTAAGTGTGCCTAAAAAAAAAGTGTAAAAAAGAATGCTTATGTAATTATTAACAATTGCATGCAATGGCAAACTTTGAGCGGGAATGAAGCTGAAATGCTACGAGACAGTT
Source organism: Littorina saxatilis (assembly GCF_037325665.1). Lineage (NCBI taxonomy): Eukaryota > Metazoa > Mollusca > Gastropoda > Littorinimorpha > Littorinidae > Littorina > Littorina saxatilis. The sequence goes on from NC_090248.1 coordinate 36,324,185, forward strand.
TGTGAAGGTACAATATTGTTACATGAATGGAAGAGCCAAGACGACTAAGGGCAAATGTGATTGACTGTCAAAGCATCAACTCATATGACTTTAAACAGCAGAGGAAGAATGAAAAAAGTCTTGTAGCATCTTTCTAACGCAGATTGTTAAATGCAACCTTAAAAAACCATCTAGGAGCAAATCTGGCAACAAAGTATATATGCCACTTTGTTCTTGGGTCTGTTGTTGGTCTAGAGTCCTAATTATTTGAACTGCTAGAGCTGTTCCCAAACAAGACTGTTCACCTGCAGGTTAAAGGCATATACAAGCTGTGTTTGTAGTGAACAATTATTTTTGGCCAAGCACGACTCAGGCCGTCAGCAGAACATATGTCTCACTGACACTTTTGATAAACATACATGTACATGCAAAGACTTTTATTAGCCCCAAGACTTCACAAGTTTATCAAAAGGGTCTGAGTGACACGGTTTCAAATGACGGCTTTGCAGTACATGGCAAATTTCTTGTTTCCTTGGAACACTGCAGTAAGCCTTTAACATCAATGTCTTTGGACACACATTGCGTAACATGACTAGATTTACAATCGATAAGAAAGAGGATCTTTTCTGGACTGATAAAAAAAAAAAAGCACAAAAGCTACAGATCATATACTACTAGATTCTAACAACAGCAGCAAGAAGGAAGAGGGAAGATAACAAATAGTCTTCAACTAAAGTCGCCATAGGTATGACACGCTAATTGTACGTTCAGACATGCAGCAACATAAAGGCGGTGGATTGAAGAGAGGGACTACACTGCAGGGGAAAATGAAATAAAAGAGCAAAAGTTTGGTTTCAAGAGTTGTGAATTACCCGTCCTTTAACCTGTGTCAACATAAAATAAACAGAGAGGTGAGAGGTTGGAGAGAGAAAAAAATGCAAAATACTGAACATTCAATCTATGTGCAAATAAGACAGTTGTTGGTGTTTTTTAAATGCTTGTAATATCATAAAGAATACAACAACGTTCTTTGCTTTAAGACTGGTGCTTATATGACACACAATCAAATGTACGGTTGATGATAAGAATGACAATTTCAACAGCTTAAAAAAATCAGACACAGGCAGCTGTGAAGTTTGTGATTTTATCACCACAACAAAGACACATTTTTTTTAATATGCTTCCAATATGCTACTCACACAACACAACGGGGGGTTCTACATGAACAGATCTTAAAGAAACAAAGCTGAAGGAAGCATTTTAGCGCTCTCAATTAAAAACAACAACAGTAAGTTAAAGTGATGCAGGACAATTAGCCTGAGTGGCACCTGAGAGAATAAGCATTAAAATGAACATCCATAGTGGATAAAAGTCGTTCGTTCATTTCGGTTCACGAATCAAATGTTTGACCAAAATATGGGATTTGACACAGATTGAGACAGACATTGTTAACTTAGACCACGCCAGGGGTCGAGTTGAACAATGGCTGTCTCGATCTAAGTCAAATGTCATATTTTGGTCAAACATGTATCGATCCGTCTCAGTTAGAAATAATTACTTTTATTTGTTTACGAGTGAATATGCATATGTAGTCTCGACCAGCCACCTAAATATAATAGTTTTAGTCAGCCTCTGACGTCAGATGGGGGGAAAAAAAAGAGGAAAATTTAAGGTTCAATAGGTACACTGCTAATCTTATTCTCTCATGCGCCTGTAGACTGATTCTGCATAACTATCACCTACTGTAGCTCTATATATCTATAATGCTATTACTTCCCTTTGTTTCTTAAATCTTGCGGTTGGCGCTTTGTCTCATTTGGTTATAATGATCCAATACATGAGCAATCATTGTTAAAGGCACAATTTTGTTTACATCTTACTTTTCACATAGGCTGACTCAACATTTTGTACAGAGATTATATTATTTCGATCAATATTAAGGTTGTAGATGCTGGGATTTTAGTGACAGGCAATTAAGCTGATTGATTTTTTTGTTTTCCTTTTTTATCATTATTTTGTTTACAGGGAGGAGGGGGGGGGGTGCAGGCTGAAATGAAGAGGGCAGGGTGGGAATACATTGAATCAAAATATTTGTAACAATTGACATTCAATCTTGATCCATACTGAAACCCTAAATCTTTGATATTGTGCGAATGGTTCCGACTCCTGAGAATAATTTGTTCCATGAAAATGTTGACAATTTTGGGAAACTAAAATGAATCAGCCATCCATGAAAGATAATGCCTTTTGGACATCAAACACACCAAGAGCTATACACTGGCATTATAAAACTCAACCGCTGTACATCTGCATCAGAGATACTGCAAAAGAGAGATCACTCATTTTTTATTTGGCCTTACTATGGAATTTTTAGGTAAGAAATTGTTACATAATTTGGTCTCCATCAGCATATGCCTGGTATCACATACTTCTAACAATAATTAGTAACATGTCCAATTTTTCTATGCCTGAGACAGAGATGGCCGATGAAGTTTGTTTGCATTCTAGGTGATCATTAGGCGTTTCAAACAGCTTCACGCTTAGGCTTGAGTGAGCAATATCTCTTTTATAGCAACTCTGATTATATACATGTACATTCACATTCAAGCTACGGCACAGCAACTGACAATCTATACCAGTGAGAATTCGCTTTCTTTTTGCGCTTTTCATGCATTTCCTCCCTGTAACAGCCATGCAGATGCAGACAACAAAACAAGTATGAAACAAGAAAATTGATCTGATGACAACAAATTGTGTACTAAAAACAATATTGAACTGATTTCAGAAAACTGTTCTTGTACGTGCATGCTTCTGCAGATGAAATTTAATTAAACATTGTGATATCATCTAATACTCTTTGAACGGCAAGTGGCATGCTTGAACTATAATTACAAACAATGTGTTAGTGAAACAGTAACAATGACCATTCTTGTTACCAGATTGTTTAGCTATTCAGATGAAGGTAGTCAAATGCCAGTCACTCTGTTCCTTGAAGAGCCTGAACAAAAGTATTCAGGAGACACCCAGCCAGCATGATTCTGCGTGACGCATGCGTTATTTCTGCGTTTTTCATGCGGGGATGCGTACGGCCTCGTGACACCTTCGCTTCGCGCGCGTTACTTTTCGCCAACTTTTACGCAGATTGTCGCATTCGAAACGACTTCACCACGCAGTGTTTAGCACGCATGGATTCAATGAAAAGGTGATTGCAATATTTGTTTTTCCTAATTTTATACCGTGGGTTTATGCATTTACTTCATGAAATAATTTATTATATTTTATGTTATTAAAAAATATTTACTTTTAAATTTTGGTTATGAATAGTTATTCTTCTTCAAAAACTTCTTTTTTTTTTTTTTTTTTTTTTTAAATTGCATAAAAACTTTCAATCCGTTATTTTTCAGTTTATCTTAAGACAGTTAATATTTTTATTTTATGTAATGGTTTTCCCATTTAATTTTTATTTAATCATTTTGTTATTACTAACATTTATTTGCTTAATTGTTATCCTGATTATTTTTATCTTAAAATAAATATGATTATTTTAATTTGTATTATCATTATAATTGTTTTAGCATGTAATATAATTATTGTAATGGGGATTTGGTATTGTTGTAGGAATCAGCTTTCCACAAAATAATGTCGTGGAAAAATCTAGGCAAAGCATAATAAAAATATTATATGAACAGAAAAGATAACTGAAATCTATATGAACACCCATAACAAAACGATAAAAACATTTAAAAAATTCAGATTAAACAAAAAAATGTAAACTAAAGTAACTTTGAAACTAATTATCTACTCAAAATAAAGGCTGATGTTAATGGTTACATAAAATTTGTTCTCAGCATATTTTCATTTTATTTTATTTTGCTTTGGAAGAAAATCTCTATGAAAGTTCAATTTCAGGGGAGACAGTTACCTTGACTGAAAAGAGCAATTTATTGAAGTTATTTCCCTTGTCTGTCAGACAATCTCCAACTTCCTGTTGGCAAGAAGTCTGTCAAATCCACATTGTATCGGCGTTTTTTTGCTTTTTCTTCATATTGACTTGTATTTTTGACTTGCTTATTGGATGCAAGGTAATCTTATCCTTCTCTCTGAAATGAAGATTGACTTCTTTCAAGAATAGGTAAGTTGATCAACTGAAGGAAAGATTTGGGAATTTGAATTTTTGATAGCTCGCGGCTTCGGCTTCCGAGTTTGATGGCAGAGAGAATTTCTCACACTTTCGATTTTTTTTTCGCCTAGAAGAACACTGTTCTATTCATTCATGTTTGTTTTGTCTGAAAGATGGATGAATGAACTAACTTTTCCAAAAACATAAAGTTGATTGATGCAGTGGTTTGTTTTTAAGGAGTTGTGGAAGAGTGAAAATACCATCCGAATCCCGATTCGCGGGTCGCTCACGGCACCATAAAAACTGAATTTTCGTTTATCATTTTATGTCTCATTGTCTGTTTCTTGGTGAACTTTGGTTGGTTCCTAATCTGGTCGAGTCATTGCGGCAGCAGTTGTCAGGAGCTTTAGTAGTAATACTAATAGGCTCTTCATATATCTGGGTTTTTTTTTATTTGTATCTTTTTATTTTTCCACAGATGTTCAACTTTCAGTTCCGCATACTGACATAGACTCATAGTCATAGTGGAATATTCTGTGTCTGAGTCTCGGAAAAGAGAAAAATTACCCTTGTTCCCGAGGCATGCATAGACTAGAGAGGCAGGCAGAGGCTGTGTCAGCGTGTGCAGTGATAAAGTTGAAAAACAGATTTTTTTGAAATAAAAAAAACAAGAAGAGCAAACGCTCGATCGAGTCACTTTCGCAGTTCTGAATATTATATGAGGCATCAGATGGACAGGAAGAAATTGCTATTCACAACACAATGAGTCACGTTCACATAAAATTTGAGCCCGGTCACTTTTATAGTTTCCGAGAAAATCCCAACGTTAAGTTGTGTGTTGCCGAACAGAAAAGGCTAGTTATCTCCCTTGTTTTTCTGATAACGTTCGTAAAAGGCTACAGATGTAAATACTTTGATGTAAAGAATAATCCTACAAAGTTTCAATCACATCCGATGAACTTTGTCAAAGATATAAAATGTCTAATTTTTCCTTTGACGCTGACCTGTGACCTTGAAAAAGGTCAAAGGTCAACGAAACCATCGTTAAAGTGTAGAGGTCATTGGAGGTCACGACTAAACAAAATATGAGCCCGATCGCTTTGATAGTTTCCGAGAAAAGTTTGTCAAAGATATAAAATGTCTAATTTTTCCTTTGACGCTGACCTGTGACCTTGAAAAAGGTCAAAGGTCAACGAAACCATCGTTAAAGTGTAGAGGTCATTGGAGGTCACGACTAAACAAAATATGAGCCCGATCGCTTTGATAGTTTCCGAGAAAAGTCCAACGTTAAGGACGGCCGGCCGGACAGACTAACACTGACCGATTACATAGAGTCACTTTTTCTCAAGTGACTCAAAAAATACATCACAGAGAAAATAAATATACTAATTTAGTGAAATTGAGATGCTTATATTTAATAATTAATATTCCAGTTTTGATGTTTGCGTGTTACTGTTACTGTTAGGTTTGGGAATCAATGTGATCCTATTTAACTTCCAAGTATTTATTTTTTCAGAAAGCTTTGACTTGAGTATGACGGTGCTCACTGCTTGTTTGAACTGAAGGTGAAGAAAGCTGAGATGGACAGTGACCTTAACACCGCCACCGATGCCAGTAACGCAGACTGTCGTTCCGTCCCGGCAAGGTGAAGATGAACAGGTATGGCTCGATAGCAATGAGTGTCTCATTCAGAGTCATTGATAGTGACACTGACAGCGTCTTTTTGTTCTGTGACTTTGGCTTATTTTGTGTTTTATTCTTTTAGTTATAACCAGATGTGTCAAACAAATTCAGCTGATCTCTTTTACTGTTTTAGTGAAACAAATGTATTGTTTCCAGCAAAGGGAAAAAAAATCGGGTGGGGGCGGTTGGTCGATTTTATTTTTATATTTAAATTTTTATTTTATTTTAATAGTTTTATTGATGTTTGTTTTTAATTAACACAGGCATCTCATTGATGAGAAAGTGTGAACTGTGTCCGCGGGATGCCAGAGAAGAGTAACTTTTCATCCAAAGTCTGCAAAATTGAATTTAAAATTTAACCTTTTTGATGAATATTTTTGAATGAATACAAAAAGTTCTAGTATTTGGAGGAAAAGTTAAGGTCAGTTCAACTTTAAACAAGGATTTTTAGTGTGTGTTTGTTCTTCTGTCTAAAAAAAAAAATAAAAAAAAATCTGCTTGAAGTAAATACACACAAAAATTTTCATCTCCAACTGCTGAGTCCCTACATCTTTTTACCCCATCAAATGCCACTCTGTATGCCCCTTTAAAAATTGATTGCAATATATATATTCCTCATCTTCTCCTGAATTCAAAAATATAGAGATGTCACGTTTACTTTGAACATTTGCTCAGATTGTTTTTTAGTGCTGATGGTTTCTTTTCAGGCCGACAGATTGTCTAAAATATGTATTGCTTCATGTAAATGACTTTTTGTTCTTCTTTTCTTCCATTCAGCGGACACAAGACTACGAGCAGAGCAGAGCGGCAAGATAAACATCAGTTCTTGCTGCTGGAGAAGGTTCTACAGGAGCAGATGGACCTGATGCGACTAATTTAGTAATTGGTCGCCAAAGAATCATGGTGGAGCCAGAGCCTGTGCTACTGTTCGATGGAGTCATCTTTTTACTGTTGAGTGTGGAAGATGTTGAAGGCACATGATGGATCTGTCGAAGGAGTGATCACTGGTAGGTGGCTTTGAATGCTATTGTTGAAGCAGACCGGTCATGCCTGTGCTATTTTCCCCAGATAACTGTAGCAAGATCTTGTGAGAGTGACATGTTATTGTTAGACGCTCTTTAGGCTTTAAATGTTACCTTGAGTGTGTGCTTTTTGGAGGATGCCAGATGTCATCACGGTTCACGGGTGTATCTTAACTGTTCATCAGTTCTCAGTCATGACCAGTTTCCCATTATCCTGGGAATTCATGCAAGGTTTATGCGTATTGGTCACATTTGTGAATTTAACCAACACATTTTGATGATAAAACTATGCTTATGGGTACGCACAATGATGGGCCTCTTTTTCTCATGTGGGGTGCGGAAAATGCATGCACCACTTTGTTTTCTGTGATCATTGCATCTGTGAGAAATAATGCAAATATTGCTCTGTGGCCAGAGCTGCCATCTGCTAGGTTTTCAGGGATGTAACAGAAATTGCTACGCTGTTTCCTCAAGTTCAAAATTGCAAGTGCTACACTCAAGCAAATAATCACAAACATGCAACAGTGCCTTCTTGTGAGTTCTGATTCTCACTTTGTGTAGGCATCGGATTATGGGTCAGAAAAAAATTGTCCACACTGAATAGTATCACGGTTGACGCTCTCTTCTAACTATGTTTGTGCTTTCCAAATGAAGATTTGTGAGATAGTATTGAATGATTGATGCAGGTCACCTGAGGTGTGTGATTACATTTTATGACAATGCTACACTCAATCACCATTTGCTCTTCTGAAAACTTTTTTTTTTAAAGCAAGTGCGATTATTGATTTTTTGTTCCAGGTGACAGTATGATGCTTCCAGATTGAATTGTTTGTATGTGAAGAAGAGCTGTCTGAATATTTGATTTTTGGAATTCAGTTGGCTTGTTTTGTTTGTTTCAGATCCATGACCATGAGCTCGGTGTGGTTGGTGGACATGAACTAAAGACGACTACTGATGCTGTGATGACGAAGGTGTTCCATAGGCTACACGGTTGCTGACAGGGGGCTCTGGGGGAGGGCAGGGAAAGAGACCATGGTGTACGCTGCGACTAAAAGCCATCGACAGTGAGTTGTTTTTCATAATTTGTAAAATCATCCTGGTCCTTTTAGGAAGAAGATAAAATCCATGTCTACAAAACAACAAGTTATTTCTGTCTCAAATTTTGTTCTTTGGAATCAATTTTAAATTTGCCATGTTTCACATGTGAATGATAGTTGTCAAAGCTTTTACGCTTAACATTAAATTGCTAGAAGCCAAGTTCCTGAGCTCATTTGTCAGTGTCATGGATTTTCGACTACATACGAAATAAGGATGTTAGCAAACGGTATGATGTCGTCACATATGCGTCGGCACGTCACAGTACATGTATTATGAATTTCCGAAGGCCCCCAAAGAAAAAGTCATAGTAAAGGTAACTTTAACCACTTGACTGCCTTATGACGGGTATACCAGTCATGCGCTTGTGCAGCCGCAGCGCCTTAGGACGGGTAAACCCGTCTTCTCCGTTCCGGGATTTTCCAGAAATGCTACGTCACTGCTGACACACAAATAGCAGCCAATGGCTTGGTAGGATACCTCATTCTCATGAATAAACATAAATGGTGACGCGGTTTTGCGTTTGAAGGCTATTTTCGGCCTTGTCGACAGGGTATGGGAGAGAAATCTCGACTCGTCAAAATGGCTAACGGTGACTGTCGACCGGGCCCTAGTAGGGAAAAACAAAGCCGGACTGACGCTACAGGCGGTGCAAATGATTATGGATACTGACAGGGGAAGGGGGAGATCTTCTTTCGGACAATTCGTTGGAAACAGGTAGATGACAGTGATTATAATCCTTTCTTGGAGCGAGCAAAACAGCCACCTGTGTTTGATCCACAGGCACCGGAAGATGCGCCGGGCTGATTTTTCAAAAGTTCATATTTAAACATCATTATAAGCCAAACTAATTATCATTTCCATGATTAGACACTAAAAACAGATTCTTGGTTCAATTTCCTTTAAAAACAACATAGGTTTTACTTACCTACCTACTGCCAGTTTGAAGCTAGATTTTTTTGTGAATTATTACACCCCAAACTCCAATATTCCCTGGCAGTCAGGAATGCACATACCCAAGTTTTGATTGGCAGCGAAAGGGTTAAAACAAATATTAGGGTAGGTATTTTTTTTTACTTCTCTTCTACAAGGATTACAATGTGTTGTAATTTCCTAACTCAAGTATAGTTGGTGTGTTGTAAAAGCGTATGGTGTGTATGCAAGTTTGTGTGTCTGTATGATTTTTAGCAAGTTTACAGGCGTCAGGAAATAAACTTGAGACTTTTCTAAAATCAGTGATAGTTGTTTGATGATCTAAGTTCATGTTATTTTTTGTTTTGTCATGCAGAGGCTGTTCCGTGAAGCTGTACGGGTGCCACAGGTCAAGACCTTGAAGACGGCCGTTCAAGACTGGTTTTTGGAAGCCTGTGATAAAAGAAAGAGACAACAGGCCATGGAAGAGCCTTCATGATTTGGTTTGCAGTAATTGAACTTTGTAATCTCTGTAGGCTTATTTACAATGCTAGTTGCAAAAATTTGATGAATGTAAGATTTGACTCGCCTGAGAAATTGCTAGTGAGTAATTGTATTTCACAGTTCAGGTCTGTGTGGCTGATGGGTAATGTACAGAAGAGTCTGGGGTTTTGTTGGACATTATTTAAGCTAAGCTTTAAACTTCACACTCTTCTACAGATGATGTTCAGACATGATGTACCCTTTTAGGTTGTGTCAGAACGACAGAAGACTAAACTGGAAGTGCTCAACTACCATTACTATCAGTGGAGACGCATGGATGCATTTGAACTTTTCTTGTGGGTATCCCATACTAAAAATATAGAATACATGATTCTGGAAAAGCTGTTCAAGGGCACTTACACACTATATTCGATTTTTAATACACGACTCAAACCTTCAGGCTAAATTAAAATGAATAAAATACAAGTATAAAGAGTTCAGAAAAGAAGAAAACAAAAAGTGAACAAATAGAAAGAAAAGGTTTTAACAATTCCTTGTCATTTATGGGAGTCGAACGCAAACAACCTAGGCAGCTTGAAGGAGACAATGCATGATGCGGGTTTTTGTTGTTCTTTATTATTTTTTGGAGTTGAGTTGAGAATTTAGAAGCGAGACTAGAAATATACTTACTTTTTTTTTGCTGTTAAAACCGTTATGATTGGATTTCTATAGATGTAAGTCTTGGTGCACCTGATAAAAATTTAGCCCTTGAATGCAGGCAGTGTAAGGTAAATGAAGCAAAGTTCTCTCCGAAACAGCAAAAAAAATGCATTTCAATTATATTGATCCTCGCCACCTTATTTTGTTTGCTGAGCAGCTGGCCGCTGGAGACTTGTCTATCATTTTGTGAGTAAGCTGCGTGTTTTACATCCATTTTGAGATGGCAAACCTATGTTTTACGCAGTCTGATAAGTTTTTTTTAATTTATGAGTTTTATGTCATTTTTTTTTTAAATTTATGAGTTTATGTCATGTTGGTGTGCTTATACATATCAGTGGAGAAGGGGCATTGAATAAGTGTTTCTTTTTGATATCATTGTTCTGAATTTTGACTATTAGCTGGCATTTTACCTTTTGTTTCATTATTGTAGTTGTTACTTTTGTGTAGTGAAACTTGATAACTCACTGCTGCCCATGTCTAGGTTGTGTCAATTGTTTTTTCTTCACTGAACGTACCACTGATTATCAATGATGACATCAGGGTTTTGTTCTGTTTTTTCTCTGGCATTTGAATTTGCTTCAAATCATTGTGAACTTTTTTTTTTCCATGCAAAGTTACTGGTATATGTGAATATGTTAACACACTTCAAATCAAAACCTGAAATGTCTCCTTTTTAAAAGTAATTTTTTTAATTTCTTTTATTTAAATGGTACACATTCATATGATTGTCTCCCTTTTTTTTCCTTTTTTTTTTTTTCCTTTTTTTTTCTCTCTCCTTCTCTTATTTTGTTTTTTTCTTTCTTATTCTTCGGTTTGTTCTTCCTTTTATCTTATCCTCTTTCTCTTGCTTGTTCCTTGTCCCAGTATGCTTTCACGCCGCCCCATCTAATTATTTTGTGCTCCATCCACATCTGAATTTCGTTCAGCTGCCTTGTCCGAAATGTGTGTGGGGCACATATGTATGTTTAATGTCAATGTTCATGTTTCAAGTTCCTTGCTTTGTGAATTGCATACCAATGTTTTATGCAGTCGTGATAGATTCTAAATGTATGTGTTATCCTAGTTTGGGTCCCGCAGTGGGGCACTGCGGTTATGAAATTAAAAGCCCCTCCTGTTTTTGGAACCGCAGGAGCTTTCTAGTTTGCTGTTAGGTAGATTTTTGGTTCCTCTTTCCTGTCATGCTCTCTTTTTCTTCATGAATTCTTTTCCTTTTTCTGCCTTCTTGCTCATTCACCTGTATTTTTTCCAAAAATCTCTTCTCTTGCCGCTTGTCTCGCGATTCATGTATAGTTTAATCTGTTAGTGTTCTGATGTAAGTCCAGCAGTAGATAGGTTAAGCCTATTTTAACATACTGGAAACTGGTAATCTTCCAGTAGGTATTAATTTAGTTTTACTAAAGCCTGCTGGGACACAAGTAATGGGTTAGTGCATTTGTAAACAGGAATCGCTTGACAAGTGGCCCCCTTCATCCCCCCCTTCCTCGTCCTGATATGGCTCTGCGTAGTCGGCTGGACGTTAAGCAACAAATAAACGAAATCCTAGTTTGGTGTACATTGACTGGATTTCGATCCCTGGAGAATGGGCATTAACTAAGTGTTTGTTTGTGATATCATTAGTAATCTGAAGTTCAACTATTAGCTGGCTTGTAGAACTTTTTTTCTCTTTTTGTTGCTGTTCTGTATTCAAACATGTTGATACAACTCACTGCTGCCTATGCCTAGGCTGTGCCAATTATTTATTTATTTGTTTACATCAATGTGATATAGTGACGAGTGTACATCAAAATTCTCTCTTATAAGTTATACTGGATTCTTCACTGCATGTACTACAGCGTATCGATGATGACTATCAGGGTTTTGTTCTATTTATTCTTTGTTCTGCCAATTTGAATTCTGCTTTGAATAGTATTTTGATCATTTTTGTTTCCGTGCTGCTGGTATGTCAAAATGCAGTGAAATTAAAACCTGGAAGTCACAATGGCAATAAGCGAGATTCAAATCTCTCCTTTGTTTTAATCAATTTATTTGACTGCATTTTTGTTTTAGAACTTGTACATAATTATGATCATCTCTGTTATCGAACCTGCATGCTTGACCTTTGTCTTTCTGGATCAATACAATGTTGTGCACTGCCCATTATTTGTTTGTGAGTGCGTAAAGCGGTTGTGTGGTCTGCGTAAAATTGTGTAGGTCAATCGTGACATCTGCGTGGAGAGTGCGTCAAATGCGTGAGAATGCGTAAAGCAATTGTGACATCTGCGTGGAGAGTGCGTCAAATGCGTGAGAATGCGTACAGCAATTGTGACATCTGCGTGAAGAGAGCGTAAAAAGCGCGTAATGCCTGAGAATGCGTCAATAATTCGTGACATCTGCGTGGAGAGTGCGTAAGATGATCAGGACATCTGCGTCAAGAGCGCGTTAAATGCGTAAAGCAATCGTGTCGTCTGCGTGGAGAGCGCGTTAATAGCGTGAGAATGCGTAAAGCAATCGTGACGTCTGCGTGGAGAGTGCGAATTTGTCTTGGTGTCAAATAAGCGTGCGCTGGAGGTGCGTATGGTCTGCGTAATCTGAGGGAAAACGAGTGTGTCACGCATGTATTTCGCTTTGCAAAATCGCGCGCGTTACGCATGCGTCCAGTGCAGTTGTTACGCAGAGTTTGGCGACTGCGACACGCATTCGCTGCGCAAAATTTTGCTGGCTGGGCAGAGACGTTAGTTGAATTTACCGATCTACACTTAGTAAACATACATTTCAGATCTCTATATATGCTTCATCTCTCTCTCTCTATGTCCCCTCTCCCATCTCTCTTACACACACACTCACACACACACACACGCACACACACTCAATACTGCCATTCAATTTCAAAACATACTACAAATCTACATAATTATGAGTGTTCAAACACTAAAAGTTGCTTAGTTTAGTCAACCTAATTAGAATGGAACTGACTTCATCAACAACCACAACCAAAACACCATCCAAGTTCACTCACTTTTTCCTGACTTGATAGAAATTCATCTGCAAAAGGAAATATACATCAATATACTGTTATTTTCTGTCAAAACAAAAGTACAGCAGGTGCTGTGTTCAATTAAATTTATTTGTATGAGCGCAGCAGTGAAACACTCAGCCAAGGTTATTTTCAGCTGTACGTCAATATTTTATTTAAACTGGAATGAATTAACAAGTAATATGAAACAGGTTTTATGAGAAGAAAAGTTTGGAAGATCAAAATATTACAGTCTACATGTATAACCAGTTTTCGTCTTATAGACAGGTGTGACAATAACAATTTTATCGCGATGGAAAGGTGAATCTTACGGGGAAAAAACTCATTGGGTATCCTTTTGGGTGGTCATTGTGTGGGAAAGGTGGTCGCCAGGAGAGGTTATACTGCATATAGCAAGTGTGGCTTCCATCTCAGGCAATACATAATGCGTTGACATTAGACTGTCGATCAATAATAATAATAATAATGGAAACTTATAGAGCGCTTACCTAGAAGCTCTAAGCGCTTTACAATGACATTGCTATACACATGTACAAAACCAAAATACAGCATTAAGACACAAAAAGAACAGGAGTACAAAAGCAAATTCATCGTTTAAATCTTACTGTGAGTCCAGCCCCCCTTTTGAGATCTGCCCCTTATAAGACCCTAGTTTTTTCTCTCAAATACTCTGTTCACAATGTCTGTAAATGACCTCTATTTCAAGACACCCCCCCCCCCCCCCCCCACCAGACCTGATTTTCTCCAATGTTTGGAGGTCATCAAAAAGGGGCTCCACCATACCTTTGGTCATTGCCAGACCAGAAACTCATCACTGCACCGGGCGGGGATGTAGCTCAGTCGGTAGCGCGCTGGATTTGTATCCAGTTGGCCGCTGTCAGCGTGAGTTCGTCCCCACGTTCGGCGAGAGATTTATTTCTCAGAGTCAACTTTGTGTGCAGACTCTCCTCGGTGTCCGAACACCCCCCGTGTGTACACGCAAGCACGAGACCAAGTGCGCACGAAAAAGATCCTGTAATCCATGTCAGAGTTCGGTGGGTTATAGAAACATGAAAATACCCAGCATGCTTCCTCCGAAAGCGGCGTATGGCTGCCTAAATGGCGGGGTAAAAACGGTCATACACGTAAAAGCCGTGGGAGTTTCAGCCCATGAACGAAAAAACAAACAAACAATCACTGCACTGACTTTAAATCTAACTTATCAAGTGTCTTCTACAGAGAAAATGTCTTTACAATGGGTTTCCGCTGTACTAAAATAAAAGTAAAATGCTGTACCTACCCGACACCACACAAAGCTGGACTGGGTGATGACTTTCCACGAGCGACAGACGCAGGCACAGTTGGCCAGGTCCCTCAGGTCCACATAGCTGAAAATCTGCACGGCAGTAACTCAGGAAATCAGTCATTGCAGACTTTCAAAAACAGGATCTTTTTACCTCTCCCGATTATAACAACACAAGACTGACTTACTGTTTTAACAATGAAAAATATTATTACTGCCCATTTGTTTAAATAGACACAATTTTATATACCTTAAATTCTATTGATTTTCAGTGGTAAACAATTAATGAAAATCTTCAATACCACATCTAAAAACACCCCAAGAGCTGTCGTTTTCAACTGGCACTTCAGAGATGCATGACTTTTTCCCCCAGGTTCTCCCAACAAGCACATGAAAAAAATAAATATTGTAGCATTGCAACAGTACCTGAACAGCTATTTTCTTTGGCAAAGTAGACACACTGTCACGCGCCTCTCCTGTTCCCTGACCAAACAAATCCTCGTCCTCCATGTTTTCTCCCCTTTCCAATCTCTGTGAAGGAAGGAGAAAAAGATACAGAAATACAGAAACACTGCTCTTCTATAGAGACAAAGAAACAGTGTCGTTTTACAATATCTGAAACATCATTCTTCCTAAAAGCAGCAGCCTGAAATTTTAAGAGACAGAGGAAAGTGACTATAGATCGATAATAAGAGAAAGACAAGATTAATAATGAGGGAAAAAAACTTAAAAATATAACAAAATGAAAGTTTAGAAAAAGAAGAAAAACAAAAAAAGAAGAGACAATGTGAGTTGATGAATATGGACTCAAAAAGACAAAGAACCCTGGAGAATAAGAAATTATAATCAAGAATGTAAAGAAGGTTACACAAGAAAACCCCAGGTAAAAATAAAACATACACGTACAATTACATACATTTTTAATGACAGAAAAGATTTAAACGGAACAAGAGAATCAAAAATACTGGAACATTTTTGGACAACTTTTTTAAACTTAATAAATAAAAGATTTTTTTAAATATGGGAAAATGTTTGGATTTTTTTTTAAACTTAATAAATAAAAGATTTTTTTAAACACACAACAAGAAACAGAACATATAACTCGTATCTCTCTAAATTTTTCAAATTAAAACAGCGTAACATAACCTAAATGTGACCTCCTATATTTTACAATGTCTGGACTGATCAGCACAGTGACTCTTCAAACAGCTAGCACACAGAAGAAAAAATGCAACTGACAAAAGGTTTGATTCCTAAAAATAGCATTGTATGCACTCTTCAATTATCACGGCATAGAATCATACATTTCAAACAAATCATTTGATCAAAGATGTAAGGCTGTTAATTCCACAAGGATTCCTTCTTTTGTCAAGGTTGTTTTATTCCACCCATGCAAGTTTGTGTCACTAGGCTTTTACAATTAATCCACTATCAAGAAAAATGGAAAAAAAAAAGGGTTAGAAATCTTTAACACAGTCAAGGAGGCACAACAAATGATACAAACCCACAACCTTGAGAAAGTGATTAAAAAAACAAGCTGAAAATGACCACACACAAAAATTTCCAGTCTCTCAGTGTAAACATGCACTGTCTAGAAAGCCACAACCACATCACAAATAAAAATCATTATCTACGTTACCGTGAAACACAATCAATATCCTCAATTTTGTGGTAAACCTAGAGCATTAAGCTTCAAGCTAGAACTTACATCTTCTTCTGAAGTTTTACAAAAGTCCTCTGAGTCAATGATCAGCTTTTCTTCTTTATATCACAAGATTTATCTCTATTCTAAAAGAGTATCACTGCGGCACTGTTAGGAAACGCACAAGTATGTTTAACTTCATCGTCATGTATCTATGAGCACAGTGCCTGGCCGTTGGTGTTGCATACTTAAGTTAATCCAAGCACGGTTGGTGAGAAATATACACAGGCTGAGCAACCACAGAGAGATTGAAAACCTGTTAAAGTGACACAGCTGTTTGTTCAAGTGATCTATGGGACAAGAAAATCTGTAGTGTCAATTTGCCTGAACAACTTTTCCTATCTTCCCCGAAGAATCAAAGAGTGAAAGATTGAAAGATAAGAAAGAATTACAGGACCACTATCTGGGAATAGGTTTAGCAAGAAAACGTGAGTTAAAAACATCAAAGAATAAATGAAAACATTTTAATTGGCAAATTGTCACACTTTCAAAAGGAAAGACTTAAACAAAATACACAGAGATAACCTTAAAAAACCGATCAGAGATACAGGTAGGAAGACACTTGAAAACAAAATCAGAACTAATGTCATAATAAATAATTAGACTTTCACTTAACTTTACGCAAGAAAATGAACAATGGAAGAAAAAGGTGTTGTCATAGAGAAAGAGTCTGAGAATTATATGTAATAGATTTCAAACAAAATCCTAAAAAGTTTTTTTTAGACAGCCCAAACCAGTTCCATTTGAATAATTCCACTGAATGTCTCAGCTCTCTCCCTTGCCCATGATTTTTAATGGTCAAATAATCTAGATCTGCACTGCAATAATCTGTTGCAGAAATAACAGTTATTGAAAAATGCAATTACAAAGGTTCATATTTTTTCCCAAAGGAATAAGAGAGTTTTCTTGTTTGCTGAGGTGCTAATAAATTAATTCATTTAGTGCCAGTGAAAACATCATGCCATGCCAATTATTGTTCTGCCAAAGTGTGATTAAAATGTTCAACAAAGGCGGGAAAAGCAAACACTTTATTTGTGATTAAAAGCTAGTGCTTTTGGAATGCCTCATATTGTTGGCAAGTGCAAGCTTAATTTTATCAATTAGTACGGTGCAATAAAGATTCCTTATTGGATTGAAAGAGAGGTCACAAATTCTCCGTAGTCCAAACCCCTAAAGCAATAATAGAGAAGTATTTCATCAGATGACTGCTATACTTTTCTTTCTTTTCAGTCCTTAATTAATCTTTTTTTAATATGCCCTAGCTCTCCTTTGACAATATATTATATGACATTTTTCAAATGATCTTGCACAAGTAGTACAGTATACACTGCGATGTACCTTGAGTGTAGAACTCAGCATGAGCATCTGTTGCATTCCTCAATCTTCCTTCCCTCAAATTCTCAACATATAATTCCATTTGTTTCAGTTTGCAGTTACGGCTGATTTTATCTGTACAGATTTAATTATTTCTGGTGCAGTTCTGTCTTTAAAAAAAAAATGCTTGCAGTTTGCCTGCAGAATCAGTTTTGCAGGTTTTGCAGATTCAATATCTTTCAGTATTCACTTGAACAAAAGAGGGTGGGGTGAACAGCTGAGTAACGGTATTAGCACACAGGGATGCGGAAGTTCATATTTGTCCACTGGCCCAACCAACGATTAACTTTTTTAAATGCATTGGCCCACAGAAATTTTTACCAGCCCAAAACTTATTTGCCGCGTATTTTTCCCTGAGAAAGGTAGTCTTTCTATGAACACACGGCTGAAGAAAAACTTTTCATCAAACCAATTGTATAAGTACGCAAACAAGAGAAGTTAGAGATACATTTTGATATACATTGAAGTGAACAACTGTACAGTTATACACTGAAAACTCAGCCGCTGGAAGAAGCTCACAGATGTGCGAGTAATTTGCAATAATTTAACCCAGCAAGATTTTTACTTTTACTCGCCGCAAGCAAGCGAGTGTATTTCCACATTCCTGTCAACCACAACAGTCAAACTAACATCCAAACAAAGTGTAAAATCTTGATTGAAAGAGGAGGATAGATGGTAAGAATACCACTGTCAAACTTGGTGCATTATCCAAACAAAACAAAACTTCAGTGACTGTCAGGTGAAAAACAAAACAAATTCGCTGTGAACAGTGGCAAACGGGGGAGACGGGAGGAAGACTCAAACCAGGGTGCCAATATTACCTTCAGCTTCTACAAATGTCAAGAAAAAAGATAAAAAAAGAAGACATGAGAAATGTGCAGAAATTCAAAATATATGAATATTCAAGGAAATTCAGATAATTGGAAATTTTAACATGATAATTCTACATCCATATGGTGCTCAAAAAGAAACTGCATCCAGTATCACTTGCTCATCAATTCTTGTTTTTCTGTAAATCTGTGTGTTTTTGGTCTGAGTGTGTGCACGTGTGCGCAAGCATTCGCACCAACATAAATGCACAGGATTTTGACTATACATGTAGGTCTTTTAGAAAAGGAAAAGAATGTTAACAAACACATGAAAACATTCAAACAAACAAACTCAAAAACAAACCAAGTACATGTAACATGCAAAAAGACAGCGAGTCTTCTTTGTTACCAATGGTAACAATTCAATTCATATGTCAGGTAGTGCCATGCCAAGCTGAATAGTTGTAACCCAGCAAACTCAAAGCTTTTCTAAATGACAGCTGCATGCAGATTTAAGTGGGGTTTTTTGTTTGTTTTTTGGGGGGGAGGGGGGGGGCGGCGTGAATAGTCAAGCCATTCAAAGGACACCATGCACAAATTGACGGGATTTTGTGATTTTATCTCTACGACAAAAAAAAAGGTCTGCATGATAACCATGCTAAAAACAGTCAGCTAAACCAGCGTGCTGAAAATGCATTAGCTGCAACTGAGGATGAAACAGAAAAAGATGGGCGCATCCACAAAATCTAACTACACCCACTAAAAAATCATCTTTACCGAAAGGCTGAGCTGAAAAAAGGTTAAGAAGAAATGTTAGTGAATAAACCAATTATATATATTCCACAACATCAGACGAACACAATTCAGTCCTACTTAAAATTAAAATTTTTTTTATCATTAACTGGTTTCAAACAAACTTACAAGCACCAACAACAACAAAACAACTGATAACATGCCCTTCACTAATATTTCAAACAAAACCAAAAAATTAACAAGCAAGCTCTTTGATAGTAAACTACACAGATTTGAGTATTATGCCTATAGTTCCATCTGAACATGGATGTACACATACACACTCTCACACATGTGTGAACATGTACAAACAATCAAACACACAGCAAGGAGCTCAAGCTGAAAGCTTGCCACACAAAAAACGAGGCCTGAAATTTCTTCTGTTTCCGCCCCCCTCCCCCTTCCCCTGATTCTATCAAATTTAACAAAAACCTTAGCTTCAATTCACTGCAAATACACGAGAAAAGATGAATTGCAAAAGAATAAGGTACTGCCTGCCATGGACTGGAACTGGTGTGTGTGTGTGTGTGGTGTGTGTGTGTGTGTGTGTGTGTGTGTGTGTGTGTGTGGTGTGTGTGTGGTGTGTGTGGTGTGTGTGTGTGGTGTGTGTGTGTGTGTTCTTGTGTGTGTATGTGGAGTTGGGTCGGTGGTACTTGCTGGGTTGAAACTAAAGGGTGGGGTGTCAGGGGGTGGAGGTGGGGTGTGTGTTGTTATGTGTGGATGTGTGTGTGTGTGTTAGCGGGTGCATGTGTGGTTGTTGGGGGGGAGGGGGGGTCAAAAGTGGATGGGCTAACAAAAGTAAAACGTCTAAATCTAAGGGGTCTAAATCCACCGCCAGGGTTAGTTTAGTATTTTGGCCACCTGCCCTGCAAAAGGGATGTGCGCAATACTATCAAACATCACCAGAAAACAGACAACTAACCCTCTGAAGCTGTGGTGCAGGTAAAAGACACAGGTAAAAGAACAATGAAATGTAAAAGGAGAAATTCCCCACTCCGTTTTTTGTTACTGTACAAGGTAAAAGTTCCCTCAGAACGTTGAAAGAGACACATAACAAAATATGTATGTATTGTTGAGCAGTGCTATGCAAATCCATGTTGAACACACTTTTTAAACTTCATGTAAAGCAGATTAAGATTTATCACATATATACACACTGACACAGTTCATGACAAGCAAAATAAACAAAGTGTACAATATTAGCTCAACTCATGATGTCTAGCTTCCAGCATCTGTTCCCACTCTCGTTACACTGTCATTTACGGACAAACATCTTTTCTGTGAACAATACAGCCTAAATTTTAGAGCAAACCTACACAGGACAAATTGAACTGCTAATGCTCATAATGAATAGAAACAAAGAGATAAAGACACTTAATCCACTGGAAACCTAGCCTATAAAAAACAAGAGGCGAAGCCTTCAAGGCTCACGTAAGAAATCGACAAACAGTAACACAAACTCAATCACTCCGTCACACATACACACACACACAGTAAAGCCCGTCCTTAATTGAGCCCATAGTCGACTACACGAAGCTTCGCGAAGACTTTATACCAAAATCCCGCAGCTACGGCGTGGTACTTTGACCCCAACATCGCTTGTCAAGTTTTGACATACGAAGCTTCGCCGCAGCTCGCAACGAAGTTGGTTTTTTTGTAAGAAGAGTGCTTTTCGATTCAAGATGGACGACGAAATCAGACTCAATAGTACCATAGTGAAGAATGCATTTATCGACTTTGGTTGACCCAAAGTACAAGAACTAACCTCCTACCTGTATTATTTCTTACTGCGATGCATTGACATGTCGATTGAAACTCGAAATCCCAGCGCTCACGCCAACTGGTCCCGGCCGTGCTCAGTCAACGAAATAGAACACACAATTACTTACGTCATCATCAAGTACGTAAAGTACAATTTGTGACGTAAAGTACTCAGAAAGAAGCACACCAAGCGCTGGTCGAGACTACGCGCATTTGAGACGCCAAGACATGAAAAGATAACTCTCTTTTCCGCCATAGTGCCTTCCCTTGGACTGCGACGAAGTCTAGTTCCGGTAGCTACGCGTAGTCGACTTCGTCCAATTAAGGACAGGCTTTAGCATAGGTGACACTGTGCAAGAAAGCGAGACACTAGATCTAGATCTGTTTGTCTGCATGTAGCCTACTTACAGGGACACGACTGCCAACTAGTCTCGGCCCGCTCAAAATAACAATGACCGAGACTTTCAGTAATTCCTTCGCGTGACGTCTAACCCTCTTACGCCATAATGTGACGTCTTCAAATGTTAAAGTTTCTATCACATACACACACACACACACACACACGCACAGACAGACAAAGTTTATCATCGCATAGGCTACACTTACGTGAGCCAAAAAAGGGACAAAAGTACCTCAAAATATTCTCGCTGTTTTCGAGCTTCCAGGGTATGCTTGTTCCAAGCCTCGAACATAATGCGTCCAATGGACACAAAGAACACGTGCTGCACTCTCTGGAACGACACTGTAGGATGAAGACAACATTAGTGATCACGCCAGGCCTTTCCACACTGATTTCTTCAAAAGTGCAAACCCTCGCTCTTGCACAAACTGGTAACTTAATGTTATGCCAAACCCAGTCCCAAATACAATACAGTGGAAATACCTTTTTACGAACTCCAAAAATCTGAAAAAAATCAGGTCTTAAAAAGGAGGGAGTCTTAAAATGGGGGTAAATTTACAGAAGTTATGAACAAAATGTCTGAGAAAACAGGGTCTTAAAAGAGAGGAAGTCTTAAATTGGGGGGTCTTAAAAGGGGGGTTCCACTGTAGATATAAAGTTTATAACAACAGCGCTGTGCACACCCTAAATGTCACGTCTATATAAGTCAAAATCAGCTCCTGTAAATGGACTCACACACAACACCTGCAGTTGGATTTCAGATTCAGATTATATTTGTCAGAAGAAGAAAAAAATATCACAAGAAATATCATATTGATATGAATGACTGTTCACCAATGTTTTGTCCAGTATTTAATACTAGAAAAATATGGCAATCACTGGCTAACGTGATACACTGTACCTACAATATGTAGTCATCAAATTTGACAACGGCCAGAAATATTAAAAACTTAAAAATATCATTCATTATGTGCACATAAAATGAATGATGATCATTGCTGCCACAATACATGCACGTGTGAGTCTTTTTCCATTTTCTTTTCACTTATTTTTCTGAGTCAGTAGCTTGATAAGCACTGTATTACATTTTTGTATTTAATTTGCAACCAGTCCCATAAAAAAATAACATTACCATCCTCTTCTGTACTTGTTGGCAAAAATTTACAACATGCTCAAAATGGGTTTGATTTCAACAAATACAAAAATAACAGATTTTCTTACTTGCTTGTCTCCCTTTTCTGTACTTGACCCATGCCTGAAAGCAAAGAAAAAAACAAAACAATCATCCAACATGTTTCATTTTTGAAAGGTTTCTTTTTGAGCACTTTGAATATAAATCAGTGCAGGTAAAATCAGGCAAGTCAGGGGTGTCATTTGGGTCGGCCCTTCGGCCAAACACCGATTTTTTTTTTACTTTGGCCGAAATTTTCATGTCCCTATCGGCCAAATGTCCGAAGAGTATTCGCCTAAATCGGCCAAAGTTTGTCCAATATTTTGTATTGGTCAGGCTTTGATTGCTAAAACTGCTGCAGATGTACTTAGTCAACTGACTGACGTTTATTTCCTTCGCGAATACCAAAAACGAAACATCAATGTTTTGAACAGAAGCCAGTGCCAAAAAATATAGATGCCAGAGTGGTTTCCCTTAGATAAGGGATAAGGGAAACCACACTCTCAGCGTTTGCGTTCGCCGGTTCGCGATAGTTTATCAATCAGTCAGTGCTTTCGATTTGGATTTGAACATCATGTCGCAACCAAAAAAGAAAAAAACTAAATTGGCCAAGGTTTGCTACCCTTCGCCAAGGTAAGTGATTCCGGACAAAATGACAGGAACACCGCGAATGTGGACAGTGTCAGTGTGAGTGGTAGTAGTGTTGTCGAGTCGATCGAAGCAGACGACATAGCAGACGATAGTCACCGCGAATCGAAATCTGCTGAGTCAGAGAATGAAAAGCGTCCTCCAAATCGTGGTTTCCAAACAAAATGGCTCACCCTACACGTTTTTTTATTGGTGTTTAACCAGTCATGTTTCCCAAGGCTTGTCAAGATTAGCACAAGATTGGAAGAGTTTTACTTTCAAGAAATTAAAGTTAAAGGTTTGAACAAGTTTCAGAGAACTGGTGTCTGCATGTTGTAGTTAAATCAGCAAAGCTGATTGTTTCAGTTGCAGTAAGCAACTTATAATCCAGGGGCGGATTAGGGGGGGGGGGGGGGGGTTCAGGGGTTCCGGACCCCCCCCCCCAAAAAAAAAAACCAAAAAAAATTCTGTCTGTGAATAAAAAAAAATTTTCTGTCTGTAAAGCCGGGGGAAGAGTTAATTGTTTATTTGTCATAGTATGCAACATGTCTTCCTTCTAACCATACTATAATGATGTCGGGAGCAGATATCAGCATAGACCTATATTAGACCAGTGACGATAAATTGCCATTATTTAATTTTAATACTAACGTTAAAAGAAATAATGAGTGGCTGCTGACACCAGTTGATCATGTTTAAAATCAAGGATAAGCCACAAATTGTTTATAAAATAGCTAAAATTCTTCTGCTTCAGGGGGGCTTTGCCCCCCAGACCCCCAACGGGACCCTGGACCCCAGGTTGTACCCTCCCTCTTCTGGCTTAACTGTTCCGCCCCTGTAATCTGTGTTCCTAAGACAATTATTGTATGTATTGGTGTTCCCCTCTTGAGTCTTGCGCTTCAATGTTGCGGTGACTTTGTATGAGCCAAATTAATGGCCGAAAATGTTCCAAGATGTCCTAAAGCTTTCTGACAGTTTCGGCCAAATGTCCCAACATGAAAATGTCTAGCAACACCCCTGCAAGTCAAACACTTATCCAACCTTGTACATGTGACTGGACATACACATGTGCACATCTTATAATTATGTGAACCTGTCTGTATGATAACAAAACTGTGAATTGATCTTATAAGGTTGTGAATTTGTCAACTATGGGACATCTCCAGGTTATTTGACAAATTCATTATTTAATCATATTTTTAACATCTTTTCAACATCAGTACTTCTCATTTTTGTATGAAGAATGTAACTTCAGTATTAGTTCTTGTGTGTTGTATATTATGACTGAATGAGTGATAATCCTCCAAGAACATAACACACCTTCCAGATGTGAATGTGAACTCTCAGCATTCGGTGACCGTGGTGCTTGGCGGCCATAGCCATCTTGGCGTTTAGCAGCTCTGCCTTCCTCTTCCTCATCAGGAAATACTGCATCCACGAACTGAAACATGACGGGTCACACATAAGCATACACAGAAAAGCATCAGATTTGATATAGTGTTATTCTAGCATCCTGTTACAGATGTATGTTTCACAATTCTACAGCAAATGCCCTAAGTCCTAAAAAAATAATTTAAAAAAATTCCGGTACCCTTTAAAAAAACATTTAGTCAAAACCCAATGTAATAGCCTTGACCCACAAGTCAGCAGCGAATGTGATAAACGGGTTATCTCCCCTGAAAAGCGAAGCAAGCTTCGAAGATGGCGACCATGGAAAAGAGAAGAACTGTGAGCGAACTGCGAAAGGTGTGTGTGGGTGTGTGTGTGTGATGTGTGTCAGTGTGTGTGTATATGCGCGTGCTGTGTGTGATGTGTGTCAGTGTGTGTGTATGCGCGTGCTGTGTGTGTGTGTGGCTGTGCTTGCGTGAGCTTGTGTGTGTGTGTGTGTGTGTGTGAGAGAGAGAGAGAGAGTGATAGTGAGAGTAGGGTATGGTTGTTGGTGAAAGTTGAGTTGGACACTGGGGTTGGGCGGGTGTGTGTGTCAGAGAGGGTTGTGTGTGTGGGGGGGGGGTGAACTGCGTGTGTGTGTTTATTTGTGTGTGGTGTGTGTGTGCCTTTCGCCTTGTATTGAGGAAATTAAACTGCGTTTGCGTATTATGTGTGTGTTTGCAAGCGTGCGTGTATGTTAGGCATATCTCAGTAGGTGTGTGTATGTGCGCGTACGTGCAATGTGTGTGCGTGCGCGCGTGTGTTTGTGTATGTATGTATGTATGTGTGTGTGTGTGTGTGTGTGTGTGTGTGTGTGTGTGTGTGTGTGTGAGAGAGAGATAAACAAACTATCAAGAACAAAACAAAACTGAACAAACGAAATGTTTTCCCCCCAACTCTGATTATTGCTTGTTTCGGAGACGACTGTGATTTTGACTTTTTGAGTAAGCCTACACGAACACACAAGCTCAATACAGCCGGCAACAAGTTCGCCGGTCGGGGCAGTGAAATACTATTTCAAATAGATCTATTTCACTAAGAATGTCAATGGATATAGGGCAACATACTTATTTTTTAAATCAGTGATTGATTAGATCGTCATATTTTTGTGACACTGAGACCAAACCATCAAAAAATTAGCAATAGGCCTTGAATCAAAGTCGTGCGAGATCTGACCTTGCTGCAAATGTACGTGTACGACTTGATTGTGTTGACGTTCAACTGGTAAGCTGGGCGATTGCAGGCTTTTATCCAGCGAAGGCAGCGATCTAGATGGTACAGATGCTTTCCCGGTTTCACAAATGGGATGAATTTCACGCCAACACAGCGTTCAGGATACCTATCATCCGTTTTACATTGTCCCCAAGCACAGCGCTTGTTAGGCGGCATTTTGAAAGGTGACCGGGAATTTGCTTCCTAAAACAAGGGAAGTAACTCCCAGAGCCTCGATATGTGGATATGGTTAATTAAAAATGACACAACTCGATTTGGTAGATTTGACTAGGAAAGCTGCCCTTCTCCGACATCTGGGGGACACAGCTCACATAAGTTCTGGGCAATAAATCAAATGGTGGTCTGAAATTTTCGGATTGGGTACGAAACGATTTGGTTTTCTTAAAAATGCAGTCGCTGGGTTGATCCAGCGACAACATCCGCAATCACAGTGTTGGCTTGTTTCATAGAATGATTGTGTGAAGTGGTTGTCTCCCTTGGGTTGTTAGCACAAGCAAATTCAGAACATAAATGGTTTTATGGGAAACCATAAAAAGCCATATGCACGTGGCCATGTTAAGAAAACTTTTTTTTTTTAATTGTTACCAACCTACCGACCCTTATTTCTGGGCCTTGTCATCAGAAAGAAACATGACATTTGATTGGCCTTACCAGTAACACATTTCCTTCAGCTTGGTGTTGTAGTGTCCATATGCTGTAGCATACATCTCTGGAGTTGGCTGCAAACAAAGGTCAAGAATGAAACAGTTTTTAAATGTATACATGGACATGGTCAAAATAGTTGCACTAACTTGACTCAGCAAGTGAGTAATGTGTGTAATGTGTTGGTGTATTAAAAATATAATATATTTTTAAAAAAAACAAAAAAATGCATGTTCTAAACCAGTAAAAGTGTTCATAAACATACTGAGAAATGTTCATAGATACAGTTGACAGGAAATTATCTTCTGTCAACAGCACTACTTCTTCACAAAAGTAGAAGCACCACACATGGCTTTATGTACATTTGCACGCTCACCTCCTTACGCTCACATACACTCTCTCTTTCTCTCTCTGTGCACTTACAATGAGCCATTCTTCGTAGTTGAAGATGAAGTCCAGGTTACTCTCTGAGACAACTTTATGGTACGGGCGCATGCACTCCTCAATAAACATATCCCTGCAACATTCAGGACAGTAAGTTTCATTTCTAACCAGCTTCATTCTCCCTTATTTATTTATGTTTTTCTCTTTTCTGTTATATGTATCTTCAGAAGGATTATCAAAACTTATCAAGCTACCTTCCTGTTAAAGCTCTTCTCTTTTAATACTGACTTTTCCTCTCAACTTTATCATTGCTGTTTCAATAGAGATCTCAAAATGGCAATTTCTTTGTAAAACTTTCAGAATATAATCTACTTTAATTCTAAATAACTCGCTCTCAAGGCATGCAGGGAGGCAGCTCCGTCAATGCAGAGCAGCTGCCATGAAAGGGGGGACTACTGCGTCACCCTGTCACACTAAGAAAGGTGTTGATGGGACTCACCACTGGAGCTCGTCCAGCCCTTGTTCTTTGAGCTGCATCAGCTTGTCCTGTATGAACTGCAGGGGGTCGTCAGGACACATCACCGCCAGGCCTGTCAGCAGAGCCTGAAATACACACCACACAAAACTGATGATTGAACTGAAGGTTACATTACTACCCTTGCTGTATTGTTCTCAGGCTTCTGTCTTCTTTTATTTATGCAATTTATATGACACATTGTTTTGACCCCTGGCCCGTCAACTATCCAGTAGTTTTGACAAGCAGGAGGTGTTCTGGCCAAACAATGCTTTTGTAGCCAGGACATTTGGACCTATACATATTTTCAATCTAAGTCTACCCGACCTAGTGTCCTCTGAGTCTGGGAACAACAGTGCCCTTGATCATAGTAGTCAAACGTTTCATGATGATCATCAATAAACAAAGTTTTTTTTATCTTGTTCCAAAATTCATGCAGTGGAAACCCCCTTTCAAAACCCCCAATTAGGGCGGGGATGTAGCTCAGTCGGTAGCGCGCTGGATTTGTATCCAGTTGGCCGCTGTCAGCGTGAGTTCGTCCCCACGTTCGGCAAGAGATTTATTTCTCAGAGTCAACTTTGTGTGCAGACTCTCCTCGGTGTCCGAACACCCCCGTGTGTACATGCAAGCACAAGACCAAGTGCGCACGAAAAAGATCCTGTAATCCATGTCAGAGTTCGGTGGGTTATAGAAACACAAAAATACTCAGCATGCTTCCTCCGAAAGCGGCGTATGGCTGCCTAAATGGCGGGGTAAAAAACGGTCATACACGTAAAATTCCACTGGTGCAAAAAACACGAGTGTACGTGGGAGTTTCAGCCCACGAACGCAGAAGAAGAAGAAAAAAAAACAGAAAAAAAACACCAATTTAAGGCTCCTTCCCTTTTAAGACCATGTTTTCTCTCCGATATTCTGTTGACAAAGTCTGTTAATTAACCCCCATTGTTAAGATTCCCTCCTTTTAAGATCTGGTTTTCTCAGATTTTTTCAGGCCTTAAAAAGGGAGTTCCACTGTTATAATGCTATCTATTTACCACTGTATATAATGCAAAAGGTTGAGAAAGAGAGAGACACAATGAGTGTGCACGTTCACTTGAACTAAATTGGCCTTGTGGCCTTTAAACTATCTCGTCTTCACGTTAAATTGGATCTGCAGAACACCAAATTCACTCCGTCTATCATTTCAACCATTACAAAGGCACCTTTAATGTTAATGTCACTATCTAGTCAGCATTTGAATACATTCAGGTTAACCAACTTTTTAGTGGTAAAGTGCTTGTGAGTTCCATACTGTTGCAAATTGATTGATTGATTGATTGCAACTCATTCACAAATGTATGTATACACTTACTTCTTTAGGCCAAAAAAATAAAAAGGTGTGGTTACGGTAACATAGCCCCAAAAAATAGGGTAGGAAGGTAGGCAATCACTTTTTTTTTTAAAACTTTTTTTTCTAATGTGTACAAATTAAACCTACTTGACAGGGAAATAAGTGTGCGACTCGGGCGCTTTCGCTTTCATTGCGTTTTCTGCACTCGTTTTCTTGTTTTTTTGTGGTTTTTTTTTACAATTGTAATAAAAAGTTATAGGGTCGGCCCCTAAAAATAGGGTAGGTCGGGTTACCGTAACCACACCTATTTTTTTTTTAGGCCTTACATCATTTTGACAATGACATACATGCTGAACATGTTAAAGGTAGATTTCACCGTCACCCCTTATTTGTGGAAGGTTTCCCTTCTGATTTCATTATAAATTTCAGGCAACTCAAATACAATAATTGCCTTGTGGAGACAAACTGACAGCTAAAGGAACAATTTTGAAAATGAGTATTCTCTCTATTATTTCCGTACGACTCATGAGGTTCCCCCTTCACACTGATTGAATCTCAAAATGTTACTCTTCTTTTCGTATATCACACCCACGGGGCTATTCCTGAAGATAACACAAACAGGATTATCTCTGGAGTTGGAATATTTAGATCACTCTTCTAAGGGACTCGGATGATGAACAAGGGTTTGAGCAAGGGTTGCATGAATCGTAGCTTGCTCACCTCGTATATGTCTGGAAGTTTATTGACCCGTAAATACTTCCGCATTTCGGGCGAAAGCCCTTTCAACGAAGCTGCCATTGTGAATTTGTTCTGAGTATCAGCTGATTGTTGTTGTTGGATTTTCTTCTCTAATTCATGTACACAAAGAGGCGGGAGCCGCCATATTTGTTGAAGATAGCAACCAATCCGAAGTGTCACGGAAAAGCCCGACAGCAAACGAAAGAGTCTGCCACAGGAAAGATTGAGAACAAGTTACATTATAAAATCAAATTTGACATAAAAGTTCATAAAATAACAACGAAAAATATACTTTACAACTAATTTAGATATTTTCGGTTTCTTAAAAGAGTGAATCAATTCAGATATTGACATTGTTTATGGTTCGTTTTGGTGACATTTCTCTTTTTAGTTTTACACAACCAAGCATACACATGTTTACGTGACGTCACTGATCCAGGAGTTGGCAAAATTGACGTGGCAAGCAGCTGAAAATAGGGAAAACCAGCCTGGAGTGAATGATCTTCGTTCACTTTCTTCTTATTCTGTGAACTGCGATACCCCGACCACATCTGCGAACATGGGATTGACGATATCAAGTATTTTTACCAAGCTGTTCGGCAAGAAACAGATGAGAATATTGATGGGTAGGTATCCACTTCCTGTGCATGTCGCATTTAGTCAGCGTTCTCTACTCTAGAATCACACCCTATCAGGACGTATTCTGTGTTTGTACATGCCTTGTTTACTTTTATTCAATTTTAATTGTAGTACAGGTACCACTCTATGTACCGATTTTGAAAATGTAAAATAGATTCGGTCGTTATGAGAAGGGGTCGTAATAATATCGGTCCCCGTAGGCCGCAATATAGAGTTCGGGCTCGGGTCACTTTGTGCCCCGGACTACCCCGGACTACAAGAAATGTTTGGACAACAAAGACAGATCTATTGATCTGTGTTTATTTACAAAACCCTTTGTGCCCCGGACTACCCTAAAGCGCTAAAAGTTGTATTACTCAAACAGTCTACTCTCACAGACTCGGACTACATCAAGTAACATAGGGGTCCTACCTCTAAAGTCAAGGATGAATTATAACGTCAAAGGAATAATGATGCATAAAATCATGACAGAAAATGCACCCGAAACCATTTGTTCAAAGTTCTCTTTGAAGAATTCGCACCATTTTAGTAAATCTCATTCGTTACTTGGCCATGTCTATTACTTTGATTACGGCTTTTCTGTGAGTAAATCTCTCACACACACACACACACACACACACAGGGGTAGTCCAGGGTAGTCTGGGGCACAAAGTGACCCGACCGTAGAGTTTGGGTTTGTTAAGTCTATGTTGAATTTGTTCATGATGGGATCAGTCGATGATCCGGAATGACATGGTCGTTTTGCTTGTTGTCACCCGCAATATGATCATGCTCTGCTTTCCTTAAACAATGATGGTAACTAGTTGACTATGAAATTAATAACCAACATATTTTTTGCAAGGTTAATCCAGCCCCGTTACTTCTCCGGGGTTATTCTACACACAGTCAGGGGTCGAACCGAAAGCATACAGTGATACTGATAGTACTGATACTCATCGATGTCGATACAACTTATTTACTCATACGGTACCCGCCACAGTGTGGGTTAAACAACAAATAACAGAGTCCTATACGCAAAGGTACAGAACTTCCAACCCTTTGCAGACGTGATTAACCGAGGCAGAGTGTTGAAAATGTAGAGAAAAGGGTCAATTTTGATGATGAAATCTGACTCGTTCCTTCGAGGGACATACTGTAACTACAATGGGGACTGTCGACAGAGTTGAGTAATTTAGGACACTTCACTACTCACCTTCAAATCTCCACTGACGCAATTCAGCGGAGACTTAATTGAAATTATTCATATTGATTCAAACGAACGTGTGGTTGCATATCGCGTCACTTGTTCATGGATCATTGAAAACAAAAAAAGGTCTAAATTTCAATAATAATAATACGGGTTCTGAGCACCTTACAAAAAGATTATTATTAATATTTTTTTTTTTAAATCACACAAATCTACAACCATATAATGATATAAATATTTATTCGAACCCTAACCCTTACCCTGTTCTGTTTTTCAGTGGGACTTGATGCAGCCGGCAAAACAACTATCCTGTACAAGCTCAAACTTGGAGAAATTGTAACAACAATCCCAACCATCGGTAATTATTGGAGGCATGATTTAGAATTAGACAAATAGACTGACCGTTTTTAGTGTCAGGATTAAACATAGGTTACGGCTTTGGACACATGTAATGTGTGACTTGAATCAACAATGTGTTGAGCAAATAAATTTCAGCCCATTTCATCAATTTAAAAAAATAAAAATGAAAATATTGTTTTCAAAAGAAAAAGAGTTGCTTAGTTAATTGGATGTTTTTTAATTTTAGTGTATGTTCTTCAAATATATAATATACATTCTGGCAAATGACGGATTTTTTGGGAGTAAAAACACAGTGTTGTTCCCAGTTGGACTTGGACTGAAAATATGTACATGTCTAAAATGTCCTGACTATAATTATTAATTTGAGTATAAAAACAAAGTTCTGTCAGAAGAGCTCTTACGTACATGTCAAGACTAATGGATAATTGACTTGCCAGGGGTCAGAACAATGTGTCACTGTCAGATTAAAAAAGTATGCATCAATGACCGAGGCCTGGGAACAACACTGAAAACATTGCAAAGCATATGTAGAACTCATTCTGTAAAGCCTCTTTGTAGTGAATCTCAAAACTTCTTCAGTCTGCTTCTAATTGCCTGTAATGCTTTGCACTTGCAGGTTTTAATGTAGAGACAGTGGAATACAAGAACATCAGCTTCACAGTATGGGACGTGGGCGGTCAGGACAAAATCAGACCTCTGTGGCGCCACTACTTCCAGAACACACAGGTACTGCACTGCACTGGACTAATGTGTGTGTGTGGAATAAGAATAAGAGGGAGGTGGGGGCTGTACAATGAAGCGCTGTCTCTAGTACTGAAAACACTTTTTACGGTGTCCAATTTTCTGGAAGAAATAAAAGTGAAGATCAGCTGTCAAATACCAACTCTGAGGTGACAATCATGAAGCAATGCATTTCAGGTGATAAATCATTTAAAATTTGATTGCAAGTTGTGATTTGAGTTTTATCCAGATTGTGTTTGATTTGTTATTGGATTTTGAACATAATGCTTTAGGGAACCTTCTGAATGGTTTGAGCGTAAGACTAAGAGTAAGAGTGCGGGAAAACTATTTCTTCATCTCCAACATCTACATGCTGAGAGAGAGAGGAGGAAAGGGGGTGGGGGGATCAGTACAACGCCAAAATGCCACATGGCACACAATAGAACAAATGTTTGTTGTGTCTTCATGTGGTTATAATTTATATTTTTGTGTCTGCAGGGTTTGATCTTTGTGGTAGATAGCAATGACAAAGAGAGAATAGACGAAGCCAGAGAGGAGCTCCAGAAAATGGTGAGTTGCCTAGTTGTCCATGTGTGTTGCTGCGCAAGTGTGTTTGTGTGTGTCTGTATATATATGCATGTGTGTTTGTGCCTGCGTACATAAACAAGTCTGTGTCAAGGATAAAAGTTCCCACCCGAAATTCTGAAATTGGTTTCCAGAAAATGTTCTGGGTTTTAATCTTTTATAAACGAAAGTCTTGTGAAAACTTTTACCGATGTGTAGATTGTTTTGATTTTCCCTGTATGTGCTGATGTGGCTTAACATGTTGTCAAAATCACTAACATTTTCTCAGGGCCTGACCACCAAGACCCTCAACCGGGGTGCTTTCCCATGACCCCACTAAAGACCTGGACCCTCAGTCCTCTCCTCCCCCCCCCCCCCCTTCTTTTTGAAGTTTCCCAACTTTCATCCCTGTGTGTGTGTAAGAAAGAAAATCCCCCACTTTCTCTAAGTTCCAACTCTGACCATCGCTTTTTTCATCTCTGCTGAACTTCAAATGATTACATGTATTACACACTGTATTATTAGTATATGTATTACATACTGCTACTGCTAGGGTAAAGCATTTCATCCTCAGCTCAAATTGTCCCTGCTTTGCATTTTCAGCTACAAGAAACAGACCTCCAGGAGGCTGTATTACTTGTCTTCGCCAACAAAGTGGATCTGCCTAACGCCATGACAGCCTCTGAGATCACTGAAAAACTGGGACTCAATCAGTTGCGCAACAAGAAGGTACAGTCGGAATCGGTTATAACGTAACCGGTTATATTTTTTCCCGGCCAGCGATGTTCTTATTTATTACTAAAAATGAATCGGTTATACTTATAAGGTAGATCGATTATAACGATATATATTTGTTGTTCCCACGCCAGATAAAGAACCGGTTAGAACGTATGCTAACAAACTGATTGATTATCAAACTTAAAAAATGTAAAAACTTTGTAGGCCATTTTTTCGAAATTGCCTTTTCCGGTTTTTTCACTGCATGTAGCAAGATCTAGTTGTGGCACTTTTCAGCACGTATATGGGAATGTGTACTGTGCTTACTGTAAAGGTATTCTGCAGGTTTAGTGATGCTTGTGTTTTCTGTCAGTGCTGTTCACTTTAAGACTTGATAAAACAGCAACGTTGATTTTAATTTTGATTGTAATGAGTATAATAGAAACTATACAACAGGATGTGCGTGTTTAAAAACAAATTATTTTGATGAATACAAATTTTTGATTAGTGCTTTTGTGAACAAGAAACAATTGACAAGTGGCTCTATCCCATCTCTCCCCTTTCCCAGTCGCGATATAACCTTCGTGGTTGAAAACGACGTTAAACACCAAATAAAGTAAAGAAAAAAAGATGAATACAAGATTAGGATCTTTCAATTCAAAGCATCTTAATGATATTTGTAGATCTGTGTTTTCAGTGCTAAAGTGATCATTGTGGTGTTTTTATTAATTGTTTGTATGTGAATCTCATCCAATGAATAATGATGTTTGTTTCAGTGGTACATCCAGACCACATGCGCCACACAAGGACAGGGCCTGTACGAAGGACTGGACTGGCTGTCAAGCCAGTTAGCCAGCTAGCCAGCTTTTGATCTCATAGTTTTCTTTTGGACATCACCACGTCTGTCTGATGGCTGTCATTTCTCCTTCCCAAACATCATCAAAACACCCTCGTCGTTTTCATTCTTACCCTCGTTTGTCATCATCTGACTATGCTGTTTAAAATTGACTTATATTGTGAAGATCCGTTTTTGAGGTGATGAGAAATCTAATTCAGATTGTGAATATTTTTTTTTTTTTT
Organism: Littorina saxatilis; assembly: GCF_037325665.1. NCBI lineage: Eukaryota > Metazoa > Mollusca > Gastropoda > Littorinimorpha > Littorinidae > Littorina > Littorina saxatilis. The sequence goes on from NC_090248.1 coordinate 36,358,665, forward strand.
TGTCTCTTGAATTTGTAAAACATTTTCATTGATGACATTGTTGTGTAAATGAAGTGTTCCGTAGTTGTGTACATCATTTATTGTCTGTTTCATGCCGAGAAAGATGATCAGAGTCTGTCATAAACAGCATGTACACACTTTCTTCAAGGACCAATATAAAGGGGAAAGGCTGTTGTTTTTAGTTAAATGCCCCTTTTATTCTGTTGGAGGGATAGAGATGCTCAGTTATCTTGTTAACGGCATCACACTTTTGCATCTACGATGTGAGAGGGAGTTTGCATGTGCATATACTTTGTATGATGCAACACGTTGGTTTCAACTTAGTACAGAAAGTTTAATCCATGTGCAGATTTTGTGTGTAAATTATGCTTCTTGATTGACTTGAAAGAGGTTTGTGTGGGAGTTTTGAAGTGGTTTATGTGATGAGACGTGTTTGTTTTAATTTAAGATTTATATATCTGTGTAAAACATTTTGTTTTGGTATAATAACATATTTACTGCTCTTTTTTGTCCTTTGAATCAGCAGTGGTTAAACAACTCGCAGACTCGCAATTGAACCAATAGCAACATAAAATTATCAAATTAAAACAAATAGAATAAATGTTGGGGTAGTACTTGAGAACCTGTTAGTTCTACATTTAGTGACCAGTATTATTGGTGTATGAAATTCATGGAGGAATAGCAAGTCAGTTTCAATGGCGTTTTAGTTTCCACTTCATTAGTGTGTGACATTTTATTGTATGAGATAAGTGACTTCCAGTAAATCCTTGATAAAAACAAAGATTTCACTTCAGTTGTATTTTACACCCTGTTCGTAAACAACCCTTTCAGAAATGTTTAATTAACATTGGGTACGTAAACGATGATGGCTTTTAACACAAATGCTATTCGCATGTAGGATTCTTTGTATACATACATCTTTGTATACATACATTTGTTTTGTATACTGTATGTGTGATTTGAAGGGAGAAACTCAGTGTCATCCATCTGTTTTATCTGCCATTCCATTTAGTGACATACATACATGTATATATAATCATCTCTTTCCTTTTCTGTTTCTGAGTGCCACCTGAGAGAAAAGAAATCGGGCTTTTGATAAGGCGAACGTTTTTCACATTCTCAGCTTCAAATCTGCCAGCATGGTGGTTAGCAGTGGTTGTCTACCCCTTTAAAACATATTTGAATTTTAATATACCTGTGGGTGCTTGTTCCCGGCCTCTTCATCTAGCTAACCTTAAGATGAAAACTACGTTTTAGCGAGAGATCTGTTGACTCCTGAAATGAGAGTGTTAAATAATTTGATGTTTTGTACAAATTTGGTCCAGGTTCTCTGTTCTTTGTGGTCTAGGGAAATGCACAAGTATCTTAGATGGTGGAGAGATTTGGAATGTCGCATGGGGATGTTGCAGCAGGACACTTTCAAGTTTTACATGTGCAGTGGGGTCGAGTCGGGTTTAAGCTTATGGTTTTCTTCAGAAAATATTTAAAGAATTTTTCAACAGGTTATACTGTACTTGTGAGAATACGCTGTGAATCTGCTCATTTTAAGGACATTGTTGAACAGAGTAACACTGACAATCAACTGTAGCATTCACAGAGATAAGGGGACTGATTCACCACAGAATGTTATTTTGTTACTGTTCTTGTCTTAATTGTGGATGTCATCACTTATTGCAAATAATGCTGTTCATCAGTGCTGTCTTGTCAAACCCTACATCATGAAGTGGACTAAGATTATGAGCAAACAACACCACAAAGCCTGCCTGAAGTTTCCTAGCTTAGATTATGGATAAACGTTACTGCTGAGTCTGCCTGACGTTTGCAAACTTAGAATGAAGAAACAACACTACAGAATTTGCTGAAGTTTTAGAAATAGCTCACTGCGTAGGGAAAATGCACAAAAGGCGATGGTTTTCAGACGCTGAAGCTTCACTAAATTTTGAAGAAATTGCGGTGAGAAGAACCAATGCAAGAGAAACGTCACTTTGGTATATTGTTTGCTTTGCTATTTCAACTGTGTTTTCAGTTTCTGTGTTGACTTCTCTCCCTTAAGCTAAATAGACATAATGATGATTATGGTATTTTTATGGCACATATCCTAAGTTCTAAGCACCTATGATCCAAACAAAAACTATATAAAAAAAAACCAATTTTTAAAAAATAAGCAAATTGCTTGCTTGCTTGCTTACATTTAGTTGCTTGGGGGTTTCAAATACCATTCAGCCGACAGACATAGATTCTGGTAATAATGTTGCAGTAGCTTCTTTTTCTTTTTTTTTCTTTTTCTTCCTTAATGTAATAGAAGAGAATGCTTTAAATTCTCAGCAATGCTTCTGTACAGTTTTAGCGATTCTGTGAAGCAAGTTTCATTCTACATATTGCAGGCAACAGTGTAACATCTCTTTGAACCCACTAATTGTCCAACTGAGAGAAACTGCGCAAGATTCCATGTTTTAAAAAAAGCTTACTTCAAAAAAATGTATGTCCCAGAGCAGTCATTTAAAGCAGACAAGACATTTTCAGGTGTGATAATTTTTGTGAGAACGAATGGGTAGAAGGTTTCATGGCCTATTTATTTTGTGATACAGTGGTACCTGTCATTTGAGGCCCCTTTAAGCAGAGGACACCTCACAATAAGAGACACATTCCTTTGCCTTGTGACCTGTTGATAGAAACTCATTCTACCTGCCCTGGGAGAAAATCTGTAAGGTAAGGACACTAAAGAGGTGTCCCATGACAGGTACATCTGTATATGTACTGTATTTTCTGGTGGTTTTCTGTTCTTAGTATTCAATATCTTGTGTGAAGAGCAATTGTGCTACCCCCCGCGGGCTAGGGGGAGTCCCATATTGGTTGGGACGAGAAAGAATTTACCCGATGCTCCCCAGCATGTCGTAAGAGGCGACTAACGGATTCTGTTTCTCCTTTTACCCTTGTTAAGTGTTTCTTGTATAGAATATAGTCAATTTTTGTAAAGATTTTAGTCAAGCAGTATGTAAGAAATGTTAAGTCCTTTGTAGTGGAAACTTGCATTCTCCCAGTGAGGTAATATATCGTACAGTACTACGTTGCAAGCCCCTGGAGCAAATTTTTGATTAGTGCTTTTGTGAACAAGAAACAATTGACAAGTGGCTCTATCCCATCTTCCCCCTTTCCCCGTCGCGATATAACCCTTTGTGGTTAAAAGCGACGTTAAACACCAAATAAAGAAAGAAAGAAAGCAATTGTGCTTGTGAAGCTCGAATGGTGATAAACATGTACAGCAAGTGTTGTACCTTGCATCTTACTGATACTAAGTAACTGTATTGCATGAGGGAATCGGAATGGGTATTGATTTTACATTTGTGTACTATTGCACTTTTTTTGTCATTTGTTCTCTGTAATTAACGTATTTGTACATTTGCAGTGCATGCCAGGACATCTGTAAAGAGCGCATTGTACAAATAAAGTTGACAACATACAAAGGGAGCACAGAGACTTCTGGTTGCGTGGAAGTTGGTTGATGACAGTTCTCATCTCATATCTGTCTTTCACTCTGTTTTTCTCTGTCTCTCTCTCTTTCTGTCTCTCTCTCTTTCTGTTAGTCTCTTTGCTGTTGATCTCTCTCTCTCTCTCTCTCTCTCTCTCTCTCTCTCTCTCTCTCTCTCTCTCTCTCTCTCTCTCTCTCTCTCTCTCTCTCTCTCTCTCTCTCTCTCTCTCTCTCTCTGCATTTGATTAATTGGACAGTTTCTTTAAGCTTTTGCAACCATGACAATTGGTATAGAAGCTTACCGATGTGCGATAGGAAGATTCAGTGCAGTTTTGGTGTGTTTGTTGCAAAAAAAGGAGACAAAAGCCCTGCGAAAAGCCCGTGCAAGTGACACGACAGTGGACTATGTGTACAGTGGCAGAGAGATCGCTGTGTTTTTCGCCTGGATTACGCTGTTGTGTCTGTCTGTGTGTGTGTGTGTTCGCGATGCACGGCCAAAGTTCTCGATGGATCTGCTTCAAATTTGGTGGGCATATTCAGGTAGACCCTGGACACAACCTGGTCGATGAGAATTTTCAACACGTGCTCTCAGCGCGCACGATTTTGGTTTTTCTGTTCATCTTCCCAGATCCATTCCCAGTAACTCGTCCTTATCTTCTCCAGTGTTTTGCGTTTATCTCCCTCCCTTCGTGTGGCGTCAATCCATATTCCCGTTACTATTTTTAGAAGGTCACTGTCCACAACGCTTTCATCCCGGCGAAGCAGGGTATTCCTCTACTTGGCCGGGTACCTGGCAAAGCCGGGTATTCGGCTTTACTTCTTCCCGGCGAAGCCGGGTATCCCGGCAAAGCGGGTAATCATCTAGTGTATTATATGTCACCAGTCTTGTTATGGGCTGGAGGCCTAACAAATAAAATGTCCGACTCCGACTCTCTCTCTCTCTCTCTCTCTCTCTCTTATCTCATTGTCTCCGAGGTACGGATATATCCGTACCCACTCATATGGCTTGATCTGACCTGGTACAGATATATCCGTACACACACAGTCTAGTCGCTTCAGTCGCTTCCTGTAACGTCGATCGAACACCTGCATTCCAGCGTGTTGATACACAGTTCCTACAGTTACTACAATTCTGAGTGACCTGCTGCAGCACAGCTGGTCTCGACAAAAAAAAACTTAGTCAACATAGGTGGGGTAGAAAGTATTAAGGACAGGTTGTAAGAAAAAGCTTAGCCTTAAACCTCTATCCTTGTAAAATAAAGTTCCATCATCTCTCTCTGTCGGTCTGTATTTCTGTCTTTCTATCTTATCATTTATGACATTCCCAAAACATTATTTGACCCTTAAATATGGACAATAATGTTGTCTGGCTTATCAGTAACAAAGTGTGAGTATGGGAAAAAAATTGTTGAAAGGTTTTTGCACAGAAATGTCATCCTAGTCACATTCTAAAATAGGTCACATCAATTAGCCTATTTGTGTCTCTTGTTTGTCCTGAATTCAAAGTTCCATTAATTTAACTTTTCTTTTTAATTTTTATTCATTCTTGATTCGGAACTGTAGCAGTCTATCTGTTTAGGATTTGTGGTAGAAGTGATTCACCAACTATTCTTCAGGTGATACTGATAGTACAGTAAATTCTAGCCTGGTGATAAGGTTTGCTACAATTAGTGCTGTGTGTGTTTACTAGCTTAGTACAAATTTAATTTGTTAACACGAAATGTATATATCCTTTCTGAAGAAATTCTGGAGTTCTCAGATTCTTGACCAACTATTTCACACCACGAACCCTCATTTACGCCACATTTCGCGATAATTCAACAACGCATGCGTACCTACTCCATTGGAAGAACCCTGGGCTAGCCGAGACTAGTGACGTTTAATCAAGTATGACGTCACTCGGCAGGACAGAGAGCAATGGCTAGGGAGGAGCGGGGGAAGAGGTAGCTTTTCGTTGACCTCACTGGTCACCAGGATGTCTTCAGTCAACCCTGGAGGACTGCACGAACCGTGGAGTTAAGGTTTGATCTGAACAAGAAAACGGCATGCCTAACTCACCATTCACGCGGCACAAACCTGATACAAAAGAGCTAGAGGAAAAAGCAATGCCATGCAAACAACGTTATTTCATTTGTAAAGGATCCCGCTTCAGCTGCAAGGCTTCTACGGTTGCTAGTTACTCAGTTTTTGTGGTCTTGTGAACATTTCTCATCTACAAAGGCATTATATCAAAAAGCCCAATAACCCAATAATGAAGATGTTGAATGCCTTTGAAAGATTACCGCACCATCGTCTACTGGCACAGTAACCACATCCAAGGCTTCGCCCTGTACCGGGAGTACGTGAAGTCTACGGGAGAGCTCGGCTGAACTGTCTCTGCGTCAATCCTCCTTGTGTAAGTTGGCCGTTCCAGGTGTGAAAGCACATTTGCCCACCTAACACAATGTGGCGTTCACCAACAAAGTCTGTAGAGCCCAACATGGCTCAACAAGGGGCTGCTCGGCATCGCAAAAGCCGCGGGGACATCGGAGTACTGCCCGGCAAAAGCCCGGCTACAGTACCCGTTTTCAAACATAATCGCAGTGGTTCCGCCGAGTCCACTACTGCTCCATCTGAGCCGCCGACTCCTACAGGCGAAAGGAGTCCCTCTTCCGTTCACCCCCCGACTCCCCGTTCCTGGTCAGCTCCCAGCCCTAGACCATTTAAGCTGTCAAATCGTTGTCGTCAGCCGTCCCAGAAGGCGTCGTCCCGATCTCCTCTTCAGAAAACTCCTTACCGCAGCTCAGCGTCTCAGATACCACCGAATCAATTGCCTAGCCATCCAGCTCGTTCTAAAATTTCACCTCGTTCTCAAAATGCAATTCGTCCAGCCGGCTCGCAAGGTCCAGCTCATTCAGACACTGCAATTCGCAAGGCTTGCTGTGGAGAAACTGCAAGCCCTTCAGCTCCTCCCAAACGGAGACCTTCTTCCCATCCTGTATTACTACACTCAACCCCTTTCAAAATCCATCACGTTACGGAACCTGCAGTAATTATTCACACGCTGCCTCCCCAGACAGGCTCCCATCCAGGTCATGCCAAGTTGCCGCCCTTCTCTCGACACACATATGTCCACCCTTCTGCTCATAAACACCCATCCATCCAATCACCAACTGTTCGCCAACCTCCATCCAAGGTGTTACCCCGGACCCAGTCCACACATCAACGTCCTAGGCCACAGAAATCGCGTCCTACCGCGGAGTCGGTTTTCCGTCGTTTATCGCAGGTATCAAATGCCGCCTTAGCGGCACATCGCACTCTGCCATCTGTGGGGTTGAATACTTCAGGGTCCGCAGCCTATCAGTCTTTCCAGGGTGCACCATCTCGTGCCCCACCAATGGCACCACCTTGTGCTCGATCCACGGCAACACCTCGTACTCTATCCATGGCACCACCTTGTGCTCCATCCAAATCACCACCTTTTGCTCCATCCATGGCACAACCTCGTGCTCCATCAATGGCAAAACCTCGTGCTCCATCCATGTCACCACCTCGTGCTCCATCCATGGCACCGCCTCGTGCTCCATCCATGGCACCGCCTCGTGCTCCATCCATGGCACCATCTCGCGCACACCCGGGGGCACCATTTCCGTCGATAGCACCATTTCGTGCACCCCGCACTTCGCCATCTGCGGGGTTGAATATTTCAGGGTCTGCAGCCTATCAGCCTTCACCTCATGCTCCATCCAAGGCACTATTTCGTCCACAACCAGGAGCACCGTCTCGGGCTCCATCGCTGGCACCGCCCCGTGTACCACCGGGGACGCCAATTCGTGCTCCATCGATGGCTCCTTCGCGTTCACCATCTCAAGCTCCATCGATGGCACCATCTCGAGCTCCATCGATGGCACCATCTCGTGCTCCATCGCATGCTCCATCCATTGCAGGAATTCAAGATCCTACTCGAGCACTGTTTCGCACACCTTCTCGTACTTCAGCGAGACGCCCAAGCCCATCCAGGACACAATCTCAAGGAAGCGTACGTGGGGTTCCGTCTGTGACAAACTCTCTGAGGGACACCCGAAGCTCTCCGTCCAAGATACCTTCACCCGGAATCAGAAGGTCGCCCTCGGCTCGCTCCATGTCACCGGGATTCCGTGGCGCAGCCCCGGCGAACTCGGACGATAGTATCAACCCCTTCAAGGGAAGAGCACGGGGGCGGCGTCCGACCGGCTATCCGGGAAACCTGTCCGGAGCTGTTTCTCCTTGCCAACCAGCGCAGGCTTGCGAGTCTGAGGAAGTGGTACCGTGCTTCAAGTTCTTCACGACGCGTGCTGACGGTGCTGACTGTTGTGAGGAAGGTGAGAAGTACGTTAGTTGTAATAACTATTAGAGTGTATGTCCAGCTGATCATAATTATGCAGGCGCATAGGAAAATACTCAGAGAAGATCTGGCCAGCTTTTGCACACACCCGTGATATTTTCAATGTGACCTAACCCTTTGTTAGCCAACTTAGTGTTCCTTACTGTCATCATCTCCGCAGCGGCTTTATCATTTCTGTACCCCCTTTTTGGGTTTATAACGGGTAACATATAGGCTCTCTCTCTCTCTCTCTGACTCTATATATCGCTCTATTCTCCACGTGTTTGGAGATTGAACACTTTGTGGTCACTGTAGAGTTAGCTAGCTTAGCTTTTCTTTCTCAGTTATACAGATGTGTAATGTGTGTCTTGTGTACAAGGTCTTAATGATTATGGTAGTTGGATATTAAAAAAATTCTGTTCTTTCTGTTGCTAATCTATACGTGGAGGTAGACAGAATCATACTTTTTTTGGGTTTCAATTAAAAGTTTGGCACAACACGTTATTAGCCCAAGGAGGCATCTCACACCACACTATCTGTCGTTCATTTATCACTGGAAGTAGTGTCAATAACTTGAATAAGTAAGCTTATCCACCCTTCAAACAGGCTTCACAAGCGGTGTTGAAGTCAGCTTCAAGAAGAGAGGCTGCACGCAGTCACATGCCCCTGGGCCCAACGGAGGAGCGGCTAGTGCTTTAGAAGACAAAGATCTCTACATAGTCATCGGTGGTCACTTGAACTCCAACACCAACAAAGGTAGGCCATGATGGGCGTTCATGAACATAAAATACGAGACGAGACGAGACGAGACGAGAGGAGACGAGAGGAGACGAGACGAAACATGTGCAATACAATGTAGTACATTAAGGTACAGTACAAGACGAAAAATAATATTTCAATTAATACAATACAAGACAAGACAAGACAAGACAAGACAAGGCAACCCAATGCAAAACGATACCATACAAAACAGTACGATACAATACTTGCTGGGACCCTGCCGCGTGGTCTGATTGGTTGAAATCACAACAAATCTCAATTTTAACCAATCCGACCCCGCGGCTGCGTACCACTAAGTCGGATGTCACCCAGTTTCGCTTCGTGCACCTCAGCTCTGGGCTGGACTCGGCCAACACCAATAGAGGTAGGCTATTTTGGGCTATGGCGGTGGGAATTTATGAAAATACATTACAAGACATGACAATGCAAACCAATATTATAACGTACAAAACAGAACCATACAATACATCATAGTAAGCGGCGGACACTTGGATACCAACGCCCACAGAGGTAGGCCAGATTGGTGCATAGTGGTCGTTCATGAACTAATTTACCAGAAATAGAAGACAAACTAATGCAAAACACCATACAAAAAAGTACAATATATTACTTCATAGTCATCAGCGCGATTGGACTTAAACACTAACAGAGGTAGGCTAGTTTGGCGCATGGTGGGAGTTTATGAACTGCATGAAATACAAGACAAACCAATACAAAACACCATACAAAACAGTACAATATAATACTTCATAGTCATCGGCGCGATTGGACACTAACAGAGGTAGGACACGATTGGACCATGGTGGGCGTTCATAAACTGCATGAAGTACACGATAAATCAATGCAAAACTAGACTATACAAAACAGTACAATACAATTCTTCATAGTCATCGGCGGACGCTTAAACTCGAACACCACCAGAGGCAGGCTAGTTTCGTTCATGGTGGGCGTTCATGAAAACACAATAGAAGACAAACCAATGCAAAACACCATACAAAACAGTACAATATAATACTTCATAGTCAGGTGTACGAAGGTGCTTAATGTAATACGGTTTGCCCTTAATGAACCTGTGTGTGTGTGTGTGTGTGTGTGTGTGTGTGTGTGTGTGTGTGTGTGTGTGTGTGTGTGTGTGCATTTATGTTTGTGCACAGGCTTGGCTAAAACCCAAGTTCTAGAGATTTCAGAGAACAAATGGGAGAAGTGCGAAGAAGCAATGCCCCAGACCCGATTTCATTTTGCTGCAGCCTTCCTCGACTGCAACATCTACGTTGTTGGTTTGTGTATTTCTTCTTTTTCTTCTTCGTTCATGGGCTGAAACCCCCACGTTCACGTATGTTTTTGCACTAGTGGATTTTTACGTGTATGGCTGCGCCATTCTGACAGCATACGCCGATTTCGGGGGTAGCATGCTGGATATTTTCGTGTTTCTACTCGTATAACCCACCGAACACTGACATGAATTACAGGATCTTTTTCGTGCGCACTTGGGCTTGTGCTTGCGTGTACACACGCACAGGCACAGGCAAGTCTGCACATAAGTTGACCTGGGAGATCGGTTTGTGTACACTTTACTTTACACATCGCAAGTTTTTGCTAGGATGAAAAAAACAACCCCTAGTGGACGAAAATTCAGTGGTAGAGTAGACTGATACATGTATGATGGAAAGTTTAAAGCCACAAGATCGTTTATATACTGGACAGACAGACAAAACATTATGAGACAAACGAAACAAAAACTTAGTCTACAGTATGCTTTGGATGCGATCTCTGGCAAAGAGATTGATGGTCAGTGCCTACAAAACAAACACAGCAAACACTCTCAACACATACAGTAACCGTAATGTTGATTTTTGGTGTGTGTCAAAGCGGAAGAATGCTCTTATCTTATGTAAAGCATTTGGCAGATCTATGGTGATTCACAAGATAGTTTACACGGGAAGGAAGTTATTAGGCATCTATAATCATAACGCCCTTTCATTCTTCTGTTACAGGAGGTTATGATCCTCAAGACAGAAGATGCGGTGCGCATGCCACTAAGGACACTTTTCTGTTCGAGGTTGCTTCACAAAGGTATCTAGACGCGCACGTGACTGAATGAACAATTAATGTCAGTCCGTAAACGGAGGGGAAAAACAGAAACTAACCAGACACACTGAATTCATGCTTTTTTTGTCAATCGTACTGCAGTCAAACCTCGCATAACGACCATTCTCAACAACGACACCTCCCGTTTTCCAACCGATCTTCTAGGCACGGATACCTCTCACACTGATACTGACCTCTGAATAGCGCCATCTCCGGTTTCCGACGACCGACCGACCGACCAAGACTGAGTCAATAACGACTTCCACCCCAACATACCCCTAGGCAATGTCTAGTGTGAGCTGATGCTCGCCCAAATGCAGTGAGAGTCCACTTCGTTATCACTCTGAACACTCCCCTCCTTAGTAAAGCTTCGTACAGCGAGCTTCGTGAAGTCGACTTCCCCAAATAGTATTAGGCTTTACGCATTGTGGCAGACCGTCCAGCGGTCCTTAATGGAGCCCGAAGTCGACTTCCCCAAATAGTATTAGGCTTTACGCATTGTGGCAGACCGTCCAGCGGTCCTTAATGGAGCCCGAAGTCGACTTCCCCAAATAGTATTAGGCTTTACGCATTGTGGCAGACCGTCCAGCGGTCCTTAATGGAGCCCGAAGTCGACTTCCCCAAATAGTATTAGGCTGTACGCATTGTGGCAGACCGTCCAGGCGGTCCTTAATGGAGCCCGAAGTCGACTTCCCCAAATAGTATTAGGCTGTACGCATTGTGGCAGACCGTCCAGCGGTCCTTAATGGAGCCCGAAGTCGACTTCCCCAAATAGTATTAGGCTGTACGCATTGTGGCAGACCGTCCAGCGGTCCTTAATGGAGCCCGAAGTCGACTTCCCCAAATAGTAGGCCTATTAGGCTGTACGCATTGTGGCAGACCGTCCAGCGGTCCTTAACTGAGCCCGAAGTCGACTTCCCCAAATAGTATTAGGCTGTACGCATTGTGGCAGACCGTCCAGCGGTCCTTAATGGAGCCCGAAGTCGACTTCCCCAAATAGTAGGCCTATTAGGCTGTACGCATTGTGGCAGACCGTCCAGGCGGTCCTCAATGGAGCCCGAAGTCGACTTCGCGAAGTTTTTTTTTTACCGTGCTTAAACTCCGTGCGGCCAGTTTCGCGAAGTATACTTCGCGTAGTGGACTTCGCCCAGTTAATGTGAAGCTTTAGGTGCGGTGATCAGTGTCGCATGCAGTGTCACTCTTTTGCTAGTCGGTCTTTATGCTTGAAATTTCCCCGAGGACCCTTTTTAAAGGGCTCTTGACCTCACAAGCGCTGATCCGAACGGCTTGCAGAAGTGAATGGTACAGTTATTCTGCCTCTACTGTCAAGCCAGGTGATTGACTAGAGTGAGCCTGACCTCGTGGTCATATCCCAGGGTGGCTGTAGTACAACTCTCCTTTCGTTGTCCTCTTCCGTACAGATGGGAGAAGGTGTGCTCCATGCTGTGTGCTCGTTCCTTCCACACGGTGTGTGTCCTGGACGGTCGTATCTACGCCATGGGGGGTCAGGACCAGGATGAGGAGTGAGTATTTAGGCCTATGGTAGCTACGTTTCTTGTATGTCGCCGTTAGACAACTGTCAATATTCTGAAAATAACTCCGTCTGGTTTGTATGAGTTATAGAAGTGTGAAAACCTCTGACAAACATTGGAGAGGCCGATCAATAGCGAGGGGTGTGTCTGAAACACGTTGTTCTGTTCACCTTTTCCCAACACACCCCTCGTTAGTGACTGGCTCCTCCAATGTTTGTCAGAGGTTTTGGCAAGGGTATTCATTGACATTGGTATTCTCTCTCATTGACTTACTTTTGCACTTGTCCACCAGGGTACAGGACTCAGTTGAAGTGTACGAGCCTGAGAGTGACCGCTGGTCAAGCCTGCCCTGTATGCAGACCTGTCGGGCCGGGGCGTGTTCTGCCGTCTTGAAGGGGCGAGTGTTCGTGGTTGGGGGTTATGACGAGTCGGGTACCGTGCTGCTATCCACTGAATGGTTTGAGACCTGCGCCAACAGGTCTGTGCGCATACATGTTTTTAAAGATTGCCCAAAATCCAAAAAACAGATAGACTGCTAACGTTCCAATATTCTTTATTCATTTATTCATTACCCCATAAAAAAAAAATTAAAAAAAGAAGAAGAAAAAAAGTTTTTATTTCGCCGCTGACAGTTTCCGGAAAGCAAAGGGGTCGGTGGGGGTGAGAGTGGAGGTTGAGGGAGGTGGGACCGGGAGGGTGTACATATCACGAATGAGCGTTGGACATGGGATTTAGCTTTCACTTTGAATTAGAGGAAGTCTAAACTAGGACTATAAGAAAGTTTAAATTATGGGCCTGCCCATATCATGGTTCTCAGGTGGTACACCCGTGGCGACCTCCGTATCCCTCGTGCCCAGGCGTGCCTCGCGCAGGTGGACCGCTGTCTCTTCCTGTGTGGGGGAGTCACGCGTAACATCTGCACGGGTGTCCTGGGGAGTGTCCGTTACGTGGACAGGTATGACCCCGACGCGGATGAGTGGACACACCTGACTGACATGCACACTGCGCGACACAACTCTGGGGCTGCTGCCGTTGGTGAGTGGCTTGAAATCAAAACCGGAACTGGAGTTAAACGTAGATTCGACAGGCGCAGTGACCAGGTGGATAAGACTGGGTTCGAATCCCGGCCGCGCCTGGTGGGTTAAGCGTGGAGATTTTTCCAATCTCCCAGGACGACAACCTATGTGCAGACCTGCTAATGTAAGTGCCTTATCCCCCTTCGTGTGTACATGCAAGCACACGACCATTTGCGCACGGAGAAGACCCTGTGATCCTTTTCAGATTTCGGTGGGTTATAGAAACACGAAAATACGAAAATACCATGCATCCCTAGACAGCGGCGTATAGCTGCCTAAATGGCGGGTAAAAAACGGTCTTGAACGTAAAAACCAACTCGTGCAAAAAACACGAGACGGACTGTACGTGGGAGTTTCAGCCAATGAACGCAGAAGAAGAAAAAACGTTCCCTTGTGCCAAGCTAATAGAAAAATGGCAGATAGTTCAGTGTTACAGAATGTTAGCACCAGATTTCCTGGACATTCACACAATCTCCTTTGCACCGGTATACACACATCTTTTGTTCTATAGCACTTTACAAAACGATCGTGTCTATAGTTGGCCATACGCTACTGCTGAAGAAAAAGAAGCTAGAAAGTAGAACCGACACGAACACCTTATTTAGCGACATCGGGGAAATGACTGCAAAATTATTGACATAAGAGATTTTTGACTTCTGTCGTTCTGTTGTTAATGACTTTATTTAATTTTAATTTAATTTAATTTTTTATTTTTTTTACAGGCAGTCAGATCTTTATAGTAGGCGGAGTGTCAACGGACACGGGTCAGATGCTGCACTCCGTTGAATGCTATGACGCTCAGACACGCAAGTGGGACACCTCGCTTCCTTGGCTGCCAGTGGCTGCGTCATCACAACTGGCGTGTGTCGCGATGTCATATTAACATAGAATCATGTTAGATGAACTTGCTACTACAAGTCGATGAATCAAGCAACCAACCATACAAGCAGCAAAATAGCTGAATAAAGGAAGTAACGATCAGCATCAAATCCTTTCGTTCTCGTTCATTTTGAGAGAGAGAGAGAGAGAGAGAGAGAGAGAGAGAGAGAGAGAGAGAGAGAGAGAGAGAGAGAGAGAGAGAGAGAGAGAGAGAGAGTTTGTTTGTGTGTCTGTGTGTGTGTTTGTTGTTGTTGTTGTTGCAACTCCAAGATAACTCTTGACGAGTTCTCTTAATAAGAGTCGCCGTATGCATGGCGTTGTATGTGTGCGGGCGAACGCTTTTTGACCAGAAGAGTCTCATTGCTGGGCTCACCGCGACTATAAGCTTCGAATAAGCTTCCATGACGCTATCGACTCTTATGACGTTGCCTCTAATATCACACACAGAACGAATGACGTCAGCCACACAGACACGACTGAGCAAGAAGAAGAGCAGGTCCTTCGACGATGTGTTCTGACTCTGGTCAGCTGTCGGGGTGCTGTGCCACGCTGTGGATCCTGATGGAGATGCGGAGACGTTTTCTTTGACTTGGCCTGCAAGCTCAGTTCTTGTCGTCTGTCGCCGGCACCAAACACGTGCTGGAGACAGGGACACAAGACTTGAAGCGGAGGGTCAGTGTCACAGAAGACTTGCAGAACTTTCCGGTTCAAGCTTACAGTGCCGTCTGTACCTTCGGTTGGATGATTGTGTGCCTCTGCTCGGACAAAAACGCCACGCATACATGTCAGAGGCGACTTTTAGGCTGCAACTCGTGCAGCTGTTGTCAAGATCTCTTGCTTCTATTGACTGTACACTTCACTACTTAAATAAGAACACCTCGAACATAAATTTGTTAGATGAGACTTCCAGTGTGTTGCTTTAGCTTCGAACTTTTAACTGAGCACTTCAGGTGGGATAATAACAACACGAATATATATGTTTTAAGGGGAAACACGGATATATGTTTTTAAGAGGACTTCCAGTCTACAACAGCAATACCACGGAAAGCTCCGGAAGATAAATATCTCTTCACATGTGAAGTGAAAGGACAGGCAGCTGTTCCCTGGCACTTTGGCTCAGGCACGTTTCAAGTCATCGGGTTTACAACCTTGGCGTCAGAATTATATTTTGTAATCTCTAGCAGCCTATACATGTAACGCGCAGCGACGGCAGCTTTTTCCTGGCGATTTGGCCCACGTTTTCAACCATCAAATTAACGATCTCTACGTCAGTGGTGTACTTTCCCCTGGCAATTTGGCCCAGGTTTTCAACCATTAGGCTCACGATCTCTGCGCCAGTCGTGTACTTCGTGATCTCCCGCAGACAACCGAAATGCCTGAACCAAGAGTCTTGCCAAAGGTCTTGCCTGAAACAAAAATGCAGCCCCAAAACAGCAACAACGCTTTCGAGCCCTACGGCAACTATGGTGGAAACCCGTACGGCAATCAACAGTGGTACGGTGGCCAAGGGCAATACGGGTACGACGGGCAATCACAATACGGGTACGACGGGCAATCACAATACGGGTACGCACCGTCTCAGAATACGTACGGGGAAGAGGATATATTCTATGACGACCAGGAAATCTATGACGCTGGGTACGGTCAGGGTGACGGCGCGGAGATGAGCAATGACCTCGGCAGTGGCTTGAAAGAAATCCCACATGCCTGGCTGAACCGACTCTTGCCTTCCACAGGTAAGTCCATGCACACTTACGCATTCGTGTTAAGAACATGTGAAGTTAAGATCTTGATCTTGATCCAGGGGGCCCGCGGTAGCTAAGTCGGATCCGCAGGTCACGGGTTCGAATCTGTGCCTGGACGGACACGGGCTAACTTCCTGTGCAAACTTATAAAGACGGTTTCCATGTCCCAAGCCCGTATCACCAAGTAGCAAGTAAAATATCTCGGTCATTCTGCTAGATTTGCAGGTGGCTGAAAACACATAATGACACACACCCCTGGGTAGCGCGACTCTGTTGCTGCTTGTTTTCAACTGGGAGAAAGCGACCCGAGTTATCTAGTGATGGAAATTCAAAGTAATGAGAGAAAACAAATGACTCCCTGGGACTCCTTGAGGTTAAATTCGCCAGAAAACTTATCAAAAAGGGCTCATCAAATATTATAGCTCTAAAGCACAACTGTCTCTATCCTATCAAATTATACTATTTCTGTATCTAACTTCCATTCGATTTCATATCTATGTTCATGATAAGCAATGTGTTACGAAATACAAGTGTAGTTTGCACTTGCAGAGCCAATGCAAGGTATGGACTGGCAGAGTGTGTTTGGACGTGTATTCTTCCTGGACGATCATGGCGTCTTCAGACCGCTTGTGAGTTAACACTCAACACGAAAATCATTACAACAAAACAACAAAATATACGCACACACGCACGCACGCACGCTTACTCGCTCGCACGCACGTACGCACGCCACACACACACACACACACACGCACTACACACACACACACACTACACACACACACACACACACACACACACACGCACGCTACACACACACACACACACACGCACTACACACACACACACACACGCACTACACACACACACACACTACACACACACACATACACGCACTACACACACACACACACACACACACACACACACACACACACACACACACACACACACACACACACACACCATCCACATCTCCCCAAAGGCCTTTCTTAATTGATCCCGAAGTTGACTTAGCAAAAACTCCGAGAAGCCTTTTCACCGAAAATTCAGTGCCAAATATCAGGCTTTATACCTCAACCTCTATCCATTCAAGGACCTGGAGCGCGTGTTGGCCGGGGAGATGTCTCACTACAACGACCTGACGGGGCTGCCGTACAACGTGGGCGAGATCTTGCAGCAGTTCACCACGCTGCCTCTGGGCCGCATCCACCACTACGCCAACATGGGCGAGTACCTCCGCGCGCTCTTCGACGAGAAAAAGCTGGTCGACGTGCTCATTCACATCAAGGATAAGGTAAAAAAAAAAACCCACACACACACAAAAACAAGAAAATGCTATACAATGAGGTCACATTGGAGGCACATATATAATATTATGCAGGAAAGAGAGAGAGAGAGAGAGAGAGAGAGAGAGACACAGACAGACAGACAGACAGACAGACAGACAGAGACAGAGAGAATGACAATGACAATTCTTTATTTTTTGAGGGAAACAAAAATAAGCTTAGATTTGCTTTTTTTTGCATCTGGCCCTCGCCCTACAACTACTAAAAAAATTCGTTACATTAACCATAATTAATGGTAGAACATGAGTTTATGTGCAAGAAGCGCATTATATAGAAACATTGTAAATCAAATTGGACAGCTTCTGTTGAAATTTAGCATTTGAAAGGGACATTATGTGTCTCTCCTTGTGAAAAAAGGTACCTTTGCCGGGTAAGGGGGGGGGGGCTTCTGGACCCCCCCCCCCCCCTAGATTCAGCCCTGACTGTATTGTTTCCATGTTGGTCAGATGTTCGCGGCTCATCGCATCGCCCTGGCGTGCCACAGTGTGTACTTTGCCCGCGCCTTCATCCTCAACCAGCACCAGAAGCACAAGCTGACCGAGATCAAGCTGCGGAGCATCCAGCCACACGACTTCTATGCCGTTCTCAGGTACCCGCTCTCTTTGGTTTCTGTTGACTGTGTCAATGTCGGGTGATGGTAGACTAGATGAATCTGCGGAGCATCCAGCCACACGACTTCTATGCCGTGTTCAGGTACCCGCTTTCTTTGTTTGCTGTTGACTGTGACAATGCCGGGTGATGGTAGACTAGATCAAGCTGCGGAGCATCCAGCCACACGACTTCTCTGCCGTGTTCAGGTACCCGCTTTCTTTGCTTGCTGTTGACTGTGAGAATGCCTGGTGGTGATGTACTACATTGGTACAGAGCGTTTCTCAAGCTGTGAGCAGTGAAATTATGGCAGACTACCTTATTGTACCGTACCTTACTGTACTGTATAGATCTGTCGTGTGTAGGTTTATCTAAACGGACAATCTACCTTACCTTATCTTACCTTGCTTTAACCTCACCTTACAGCTCTGTCGTGCGCATATAGGTTTATATACTCGGGCAGACTACCTAACCTTACATAATCTTACCTTGCATCACAGCTCTGTCGTGTGTTTCTATACAATGGCAGACTACCTTACCTTACTTTGCTTTACCCCACCTTATAGCTCTGTCGTGTTCAGGTTTATATACACGGGCAGACTACCTTACCTTACCTCCCCTTATAGCTCTGTTGTGTGTTGGCTTATCGAAACGGACACACTACCTTACCTTACATAACCGTACCTTACGTCACAGCTCTGTCGTGTGTAGGTTTATCTAAACGGTCATTCTTCCTTACCGTACCTTACCTTACCTTACTTTGCCTTACCTTACCTTACCTTGCCTATCTTCACCTTACAGCTCTGTCGTGATCAGGTTTATTTAAACGGGTAGTCTACCTTACCCTACCTTGCTTTGCCCCACCTGTCGTTTTCAGGTTTATCTACACGGGCAGGCTGCACGTGAATGACAACAACGTGGACGGCCTGATGCATGTGGCCAACCAGCTGCAGATTCCCGCTGTGCTCTTCAAGTGCCTCGACTTCCTCGGACACATGCCCGTCGCTCCGGTGAACCTTAAACACTTGTCATCTATGTCTTGTCCCTTGTTCTGTTTTGAGCTAACCTGAGGGAGTCATATTAAAGCCGCAAATTAACTGGGCGAAGTCGACTACGCGAAGTATATTTTACGAAGCTAGCCGCACGGAGCTTTGGCACTGAGTTTTCTGTAAAAAGACTTAGTACGAATGAAGAAGGCGAGTCGTATGTGCATTTGCTCATGTTGTTCATGCTTTCGTTAGTAATTTCACACTATTAGCACTAGACTTTCCTGAGCCTGATACAGTTATTGATAATATTGCTGAAGCCTTGAACAAACAAGTATTTTTTGTGTTTTGATTTATAGTCTGGGCTTTTTTCTTTTAAAAGTTGAACCTTATTGACAAACCTCACCGATTACACAAACCAATACGTCTTTTCTTGACCCTCTTCAGAAATCGAATCTCTGACGTCAAAAGCAAAACAAAATTCCAGAAAACTTCATAATGCCAAAAAGGACGTCACGTAAACATCCTGTCACTTATACTACATTTCTCACACGAACAGTCACAGAATTCCGAGAACGAAGTTTGCCTCGATGACTTAGTCATTTTATCAGGAGAAGATTGCTCGACGTCGTTAGGTCTCCGCCTGCCTGTGCATGTATCGTTGTCTTGTGTCATGTCAAGAAGACGGGAAATGACGTCATTTGTTGAAGGCTGTAGACCTGGTGACGGAGCCAGACCCAGGGGTGATACGTGATCAGGCTGGCAAGCTGCTGGAAGGAAAGCTCCGTGACGTCATGCAGAGCGACTTCTTCCTCACGATGGGCATTGAGCCTGTAGAGATGGCTCTGGGGGACGATGCCCTAGTGGTGAGTATGACGTCACCTTGTCTTTAGGATCAGATGCATGATGACGTCAAACAGGATTTTTCTCTCTGCCTATAATAATGTAGATAGATGCCAGTCCTATTGTAGCTTTATTGCCACCAAACAGAAACTCTTGCACACATTGCTTTTCTTCTGTATCAGAAAAATGAAAAGTGTTGGCCTTTCACTTGTCATGCGAGAACGTTTGATATATCACGTTCTTAAACAGAAACTCTTATTATTGACAAACTGTTCATACGAAGAGGTAGTACGTCTGCCGATGTGGCGAGGTGATTTAAAACTGTCGTACACATACTCTTCCCATTTTGATGACAGAGTCACTTTCTCTGTACCAAGTGGCCGGGTTAGTGTTAAGATCGGTAATGCTCAATACTTACGACTGTTTTCTACTTTAACCCAACAGCATTGTTCTCCGTATAAGACGAATTCCAGAAGTAACTCTGTCAGGGTTGACTAAAATACAACTCTTCAACAAACAAGACCCAAGAGATCAAGATTGTTACTGTCCTTATAACAACAAGGAAAATTGGTTAGGGTTAGGGTTAGGGTGTCAGGCGGTTTATAACACTAACAGCTCAAATCGCACTAAAAACATCTAAGACTTTCTAAGCAATCACTCACGGAAACAAACTCACACGCGCACGCATGCAAACCCGACAGAGTAATCTCCGAACGTGGCCAATTGTGCACCAGGTGGACAGTGAACTGGACGTGTTCTACGCCGCCCTGTCCTGGCTGGCTTACGAGGTGGGGCCTCGCCGCAAGTACCTGGACCGGCTGATGAGGCAGGTGCGCTTCACCTCCATGGCCCCTGTGGAGGTCATCGAGGCCACCCAGGCCAACAACCTCATCCGCAACTCCCCGTACTGCAGGAACCGTGTAATGGAGGCCATCTGGTGAGACGCACAGCACGCTCGCCTAACTTTGATGAAAAAGAAACTTCTATATCTCAGCTTATTATCCCCTCTGCTTATTTCCATCAGTAAACTGAAAGGGCTGTTTATTTTTCGGTAAACTCACAGCAACCAAAAAACCCCACCCGAGCTTTGGTGGCACAGGCTGCCTAGATGAGATAACTCTGATTGACAGCTATACTATGAATGTGTATATCGTTGACCAGAGTGTCTGTAAACCATTGAGCTGGTGCAGTTTTGCTTAATTTTGTTGTTGTTGTGGACAACAAGTATTGTTGATTCTTATGCCTTGCAGGTTGATGACTATAAAAAAATACCGTACGTACGACGTGCTGAAATGTCACTGCCCCAAACCACGCAGCTGCTTGCGAGGGCTTGGGCCAGAATACGATGGCGAAGACATGGCCTACGATAGCGGATACCTCTTCGGCGAGGAGGACGGTGTTGATGGCTTTGTAGGTCACTCGGTTTTAACCCTGCTTAATCGGGTGTGAGATAGTGAGAGAGACAGTGAGAATGTGGCTAATGGAGAGAGAGAGAGAGAGAGAGAGAGAGAGAGAGAGAGAGAGAGAGAGAGAGAGAGAGAGAGAGAGAGAGAGAGAGAGAGAGAGAGAACGTGTATTTATTTGCCGCAACGTATGCGAACAGACTGCCCTGGTTTTCCTTGCGTGGACAGCACACAGGCTGTGCATTAACATTGGAGCACGTAGCTTAGCCCTGCTGCTTTCAAACTACTCTCAATGTTCGTGTTTGTCTGGGATGTGTTGTCAGGGGCAGCCTGGAAACCCTTACAGCGGGTCGGAATACCAGCCACACATCGTGAGACCAGGGATGGCCTCCCCTGACCAGAGTAGAGCACCAGCGAGCCAAATGTCGCAGAAAAGGATGAACCAGTTGTCCCAAGACATGGCTCAAAATGCCTCCAAAAGGGACACAAGACGATGGAGCGTGATACCACAAGGTAGGCCAAGTTTGGAAAAGGAGCCACGAGGCGCATCAAGCAGAGGCAAGCTTGCAGCCTCACCCAGCCAGAGGTCCGTCGGCAGCAGAGCTTCACAGAGTCGTCGCAACAATGGCCAGGTGAAGCTCACGGCCAAAGTATTGGACAAGCACGATCAAGCCACATCGATCTTGGGAAATCCCAGCTATACTCCCCAAAGAATTCCCAGCGGGGCCTCTGTCAGACGGAACGGAAAATCGCAACCAATTCCAAACATACTTATACAATCTCCTTCACGGCAATACGCTGCCAGTGTTATGTCGGGGACACCCAGCAGATCCCAACCACTAGCTCAGAGATCACCCAGCAGATCCCCACCACTAGCTCAGAGATCGCCCAGCAGATCCCCATCACAAGCTAAGGGAAGTCACAGTATTCAGGGAGCACCCAGCGGATCCCCATCGCGAGTTCACAAATCACCAAGTAGAACCCCACCATTCGGTAAGGGAAGTCCCAGCAGATCTCCATCCGTGAGGAGTCTCGGTATGGCGTCGACAGGAGGCCCCAGAAGAGTCGGCCAGTCTCCTTCGATTGAGTCCAGGAGAAGTCGCGGTAGATCAAAACCACACAGCCGTTCGCCTCCAGTTGCACCGAGACCCATTCCCTTACCGCCAGCCAAAAGCCCAGCCAGGTCAATGCCCGAAGACCCGCCCCCGTCTGAGGAAGATGTGCCTTTCTTCAAGTTCTACAGTTCCCAGTTTGATGGGGAGAATGTTGAAGGTGAGTACTTATTCCTTTGTCGAAACCGTGTGTTTAAACCGTTGGTGTAAGACTTGAAGGCCCTGGCTGGGAAATGACCCATGCTATTTACACTCAAATATTGACGTGGACTCTTTTCTTTATTTGGTGTTTAACGTCGTTTTCAACCATTCAAGGTTATATCGCGACGGACGTGGACTCTTCTCGACGGTGCATGTCAAACTTGCGTCAATTTAAGAAAAATGTTTAGCACTTTTGTCTTGTAGTTGTAGTTCTTAACGCTGCAAAATGGAGTTTTTCTTTGTATCGTATTATTAGCTTCGTGAAAACTGCACAACACTGAATCAGATGTATGACGAAATCCCTTTGACAGTGTGACAAGGGAGGCTACCGCTCCTTTCACAGCAGACTCTGCACCTGAGTTGTTGGGCTTTAAGTCAACACCGGTGGATTGTGGAATTCTGTTTGTGATGGGGTCTGGTGGTTTCCGATTGTCTGTATGATCATGGAAACCTTCGGGTTTGCATAACAGTTTTTATAGGGCTAAAAAATTAGCCCTAACATTTTCAATCCTGTTTGGTTGCACTTCGCCTCCCGAGGGGATCGTAGTGTTACGGCACTCAGTTACAGCTGGCGCTGCGAGCAGGATGGGACTCAGCATGATATGTTCAGGTAATGGCATAATATGACCACTGAACATTTTCGTGCTGTTCCCATTCTGCGAACTTGGGATGGACAGTGGTCCCCCGGTTCGGAACTTCGGGACGAAGTTCATTCAAACGGGGGCGATTGTGACAGGGGAGGCTACCGCTCCTTTCACAGCAGACTCTGCACCCGAGTTGTTGGCCTTTAAGTCAACACCGGTGGATTGTGGAATTCTGTTTGTGATGGGGTCTGGTGGTTTCCGATTGTCTGTATGTTCATGGAAACCTTCGGGTTTGCATAACAGTTTTTATAGGGCTAAGAAATTAGCCCTTACATTTTCAATCTTGTTTGATTGCACTTCGCCTCCTGAGGTGATCGTAGTGTTACGGCACTCGGTTACAACAGTTGAAAGGAAACAAGCGTACTGTAAATATCCAGATTCTGCAATAAAATCCCAGATGGGAACGCCCCTCTCCTCGATGAAGGTGGCAGTGCGCCACAGGTCCCCCAGACTGCCGTAGAGCTGTTGGGCCATGTGGTGAGGGTTGGACAGGTCCCCTTTCTGAGCGCCTCATTTCATTTCATTTTCATAACTTTATTGTCCCATCGCTGGGAATTTCGGGTCGCTTCCTCCCAGTAGAAAGCTAGCAGCAACACAGTCGCGCTACCCAGGTGTGTGCGTGTTTAGGTGTAATCCGCCACCTGCACTTATGCCAGAATGTCCGGGGTCTTTCATGTGCCGATGTGGTGACACGGGGTGGAACATTGATACCGTCTCTAAGTCTGCATATACTGTTGACCCGTGTCCGTCCCGGTGTCACGAACTGAAAACTCTGCCTGAACAATCCTTCTCATTGCGGTCAATGCGCATGCGCTAACATGGGGAGATTAATCAGGTCGTGAACAACCTAACCCTAACCCTTACCCTAACCTTTACCCTAACCCAAACCCTAACCCATGGTTCGATCGGTCAAAGGGTCGCATTTTTTAAGTCCAAGATTGGCGCATGCGCATTGACCGCAATGAGAAGGATTGTTCAGCAGAGGTTTCAGTTCGTGACACCGGCGCCCGGATTTGAACCCTTGACTCTTGGATTACAAGTTCAGTGCTCTTCCAACTGAGGGGGCCCGGTAGAGCGGACAGGACTGCAGCAGCTATGCTGTTGTCTGGCTGCCAGTCCCACAGGGGCACTGCTCCGTGTGGCCGATGCTTAGTTTTGTGTACAGGTGATGTTTGAGGTGGTTGTGTACCCAAACGGGGGAGAACAAACCACGGGATCGGATTGGTTGAAATCACAACAAATGTCAATTTCAACCAATCCAACACTGCGGCTGATTCCCACCCGGTTGGTAACTTTTTCGTGTATCTCGGCCCTGCTCCCGTCGGGTCAGTTGGCCGGGTCTGACGGTAACGGGTCAACTTTATATGCAGACTTCGAGACGATATCCATGTCCTACCCCAGTTCACCTCTGTGGCGGCACAGAACAGACATCGGTGATTTTACCAGAAGCGCAGGTGACTGCATGACCGCACCTAAACGACAACGCACACACCTGCGTAAAGCGCGACTTTTGTTGTTGCTAGTTTTCATCCCCGAAATCGGCGTATGGCTGCCTAAACGGCGGGGTAAAAACGATCATACACGTGGAAATCCACTCGTGCAAAAAACATGAGTGGATGTGGGAGTTTAAACCCATGAACGAAGAAGAAGAGGTCTAGTTTTCCACTGGTGGTGGAGGTTGTGACCCAAATTTCACAGCAATAGGAAAATGAAGTAATGAAAATGAAAATACAAAATCACAAAAAACCAAAAAAAAACCAATTCTTTGTGTGCAGGCCGGGTGACGGGGGTGGAGGTGGGTTTCCAGCGCAAGAGTATCGGTCCATCGGGCAGACGGCGTGTGCGCCAAGGATCGGACGCTGGTAGCGGAGCCGGAGGGCAGGCGTCTGGCTATGACCCCCTCTCCGCTGGGGACATTCTGGCTGTCGGTGGATACATGGACAGCGACAGCATGAGAGGTAGGAGAGCGCACAGGAGTTCCCAGATTATACAAAAACAAGAGCTGCAATAAAGCCTGATATTAATTTTGTGAATTCTTCTTCACGAAGCTCGCTGCACGAAGCTTTGGCAGTAATTGTTTTTTTATATAAAAAAAAGACTGTGCAGTCTTCGCGAAATCAACTTCGGGCCAATTAATGACAACCTTAACAAAAATGGAAACCGATAGACTGCTTACGTTCCAAAATTAAAAATCAAACAATGGAAAAAGTTAGTCGTTGGAACGTTATTCACTAGTACGTCGACCTAGTGGTCTTTGAAGGCGATGGACGAACACATGGTAACAAAATAATACACAAAAAGAAATAAGTTAAGTCAACAGGCGTTATAATAATAATAATAATAATAAGAACATTTATATAGCGCTAAATCAAAAACTTTCGTTAAAAAGGCTTGCTCTAAGCGCTTGACATCTAAACTAAAACGTCATTCACACTCTTTACAATGATGTACAAGAACTTCATGTCACACTCTTTCATTCAGTATAGCACCATTCACACAGTTGTTATTCTGTACAAGACAATAAGTTAGTCTAACATTTAGAATGTTCATAAGATGAAAACAAGAGAAAACCAGACTGATTAAAACAACTGCTTAGTGCTAACAAAGCATGAATCTTAATGATAACGTAATACATGTTTAACTGTTAAGACCATAAAAAAACCTATATGCTAAAATAACTTCGAACTTTTAAGAACTTCTTATAAGATACACAGCACATCTAGATAAACACCAGAATGATAAAACAAAAGGCAACTCGTTAAAACTATTAAATGCATCAATGTCTAAAACACGAAAGACTCAAATATAAGATACACAATTATGAGCTTTTTAGAACCTTCACTTTGCAGTTATCCGACATACGTGAGAGAGAGACCACCCATCGCATAACTAAACCTTATACTCACCCGTGTGTATATCATGTAAATGAGGTCGTGATAAACTGGTCTGGTAGGGACCATATTTTTCACTGCTCATGATGACAAAGTCACCGAGACGAACGCCATTCGGGGAGTATTTTTGCGCTTGCTGTTTCCCCTGGAAGAATGTTGATAACGTAGCCTACACGCCACGCTATGCTTTCTAGAGTAACATCTTTTTGCTTTGACCTCAAAGATTTCACGAGGCTTTGGGAGAGATCGAGGTTCCACTTTGGGACGTTTGGAGCGAAAGACACGCAAGTACAGTATGTAGGATAAACAGAATAGGCCTACTACATGGCTTGCTGTATCATATCAGATTTACACTCGCTGATTTTTCAAACACTGAAAAGCTAGCTTTCGCTCGCATTTCAATATTTTAAAGAACCTAACTCTTGTGAATCTGATATGCCACAGCAAGCCATGTAGTATTATCTATATCTTTGATCCAAAGATGGCGGAGTCAAATAGGAAGGAAAAGACGCTGATAGACAGAGACTTCACCGTCGAAAGCGTGCAATGGCGCGTTATGTCAGAGTGAACGAAAAGAGGGAGAGTGTGCACGTGCATACTGTATGTGATCGACTGAGACAGTGAAAAACAGACGAAAGAAGAAATACTTGAAGAGAGCTAAGCTTCGAAGTAGGCAGCAATGGCAATGCTGATGTTTTAACTGTATAATGATGCAATCTAATCTCACTTCTGTTTGACTGTCTTTGGCTCAAAATTTTTAACTTTTAAAAGGAGACCTAGATTTCTTTTCACAAGATTTGAAGAAACACGTGTGAACAGATATGAGCTTTTTAGAACCTTCACTTTGCAGTTTTAAATGTAACGATGATAGTTTCAAACCCGGAGACCACTGTTGTAAACTGATATAGAATAAATTTGAATCGGTCCCCAAAAAAGCCAAAAAACAACCAACTTTGGCTCCAAAAGTTATGTAAGATTTTTCCAAATGGTTTACGCCGGTGTCGATATGACTATACAGGATCGAGCAACGCCCAGCGACTGGGCAGTGATCAGAAGAGCTGGGAGAAGTTCTCCGAGATGCCAGAGGCTCGTCTCAACTTTGCTGCTGCCTACCTTAACGGCCATATCTACGTTGTTGGTAAGTCTATGCGTCCAAACCACTGCAGCCGTTTTACCTATATGCTTTTTTTTATTTAGTCAAATATAATATTTGACTTAATGTGTTGCTGGGAGCTGGAGGTCGAGAGGGAGCTCTGTGTGTGTGTGTGTGTGTGTGTGTGTGTGTGTGTGTGTGTGTGTGTGTGTGTGTGTGTATGTATGTGTGTGTGTGTGTATGTGTGTGTGTGTGTGTGTGTGTGTGTATGTGTATGTGTGTGTGTGTATGTGTGTGTGTGTGTGTGTATGTGTGTGTGTATGTGTGTTTGTGTGTGTGTGTGTATGTGTGTGTGTGTGTGTGTGTGTCCTTTCATTTGGACACATACCAAACATTAAAAGCCTTAGTACAATCTGCCGAGCGGGAAGTTTTTGCTGAAAAAACTGTAACAGATCGACATAGGTGTCAGTAACACAATTAATTCAACAAACAATTCCTAACCTGTACTGTAATCACTCAGGCTGTTGAGTGTTGGCATTTGTTTAAGGTGAAAGATGCTGTTATCTGATCTAAAATTCTCCTGACAGATCTGTAACTATCTGTGGGGGTGAACATGATCGCTTATACGAGAACTTGTGTCTGTCTCGCATCGCCATACCGGTTAAAGGGACGTCACAAAACAACAGCCGATCAACCATCGCTAACACGATTATGATATCACCTTTAAACACGAGAGCAAAGATTGTTTAGGAGGGCTGGTATGCAGGGCTGAGGTGCACGAAGCGAAACTGGGTGCCACCCAATTTGGGGTCCGATTGGTTGAAATTGAGATTTGGTCTGATATCAACCAATCAGACCCCGTGGCTTGTTTCCACCCAGTTGGGTGGCGGCACTCAGTTTTGCTTCGTGCATCTTAGCCCAGGAGTCGAGTTTAGAGACTTTAGTCCAGGATAGCTACACTGAGGTCTCTAACTTCCACCCTTGCATACACACACCGGTGACACTGTGACGGTTCCCCTACGCTTTGTGTTCGGTGCCCTGACCCTTTGTGTTCGGTTCCCACTCGGTTCCCACACGCCAACATTCGCGGACAAAACATCCATTTATGGTAGTATTACGCAATGTTGCTCTCTGAGAATGGTCTTGTTAGATCTGTGAGTGTTTACACTACATGCCTAGGTGCTGTTGGATTGAAGGTTTTTGACATTTTAGCCGTTATTAGGTAGAATGCCTTCCACTTTACTGCAAAACTGCATAATTCGTAGCATCGGCAAGAAATATCCTACCAAAAAATGCCTGCTTGGAACTGTCCGTGGTCCAGCAAAAAGTTCAACATGTCTGTAGCAGACAGCCCAAGTTTCAAGATTGTAGGGCCATCCAAACACCCGTAATAATAAAAACAACAAAAGTAGTCAGTGAAATTGGCTGTGTTCGGTCCCCCCACACTTTTGTGACGTAGGCGTGACGGTTCCCATAATTCATTGTGTCGGTCCCCACTTTCTGTGTCGGACCCCACTTTCGACCTAATTTCTCTGTGACGGACCCCACAACCAGCCTATTTTGTGTCGGTCCCCACACCTTCTTGGATTTATGACTTGCCGGTTACTTGTATCATTGTATTCATTGAATCTAATTGTCTCGGAGTTATTTTTCAGCAAAAACCGGCAAGGCAGCACCTTTTGTGATACCAAGTAAGTCAGATGACATCAGTATGTGTGTGTGTGTGTGTGTGTGTGTGTGTGTGTGTGTGAGAGAGAGAGAGAGAGAGAGAGAGAGAGAGAGAGAGAGAGAGAGAGAGAGAGAGAGAGAGAGAGAGAGAGTTGTGTTTCCGTACCCGCGACAGCGTTTTTCCAGCGGCGCGACGAAAATCAAGCACATAGAAAATGACCAGGAGTGTTTCCACACGCGCGACGCGTTAGCGGCGCGACAAGCGGCAAGCGACGCGATTTTTTTGAAAGGGTCCTGGAGCGATTTTTTCGCGTTGTCGCGCGGCAACGCGGGAGTTTACAGATTTTACCGCATGTTTAAAACGCAAGTACGGAAACACGTCACGCGTTTGCGCGCGTTTTCTTTTGTCGCTGCCGCTGTCGCGGGTACGGAAACAGAACTTACCGCGAGTACGACACTACCGCGAGTACGACACTACCGCGAGTACGACACTACCGCGAGTATAACACTACCGCGTGTCACACTACCGCGAGTATAACATTACCGCGTGTCATTTTATGACTTCCATGGCTGAAGGCAAAGGTTGAAATGTTTCCTTGAAATATAAAACAACAAGAAGGGCAAAGCCCATACGACTCACATGCTTGACCTCGACCTTTAGGGTAACTAAACCTAGCAATGACATCATACACTAAGAACTGCTTTACACATTTTTCCTACCAAAATACATGTGACCTTGACCCAAGGTCAAGGTCATCCAAGGTCATGCAACACAAAGCTGTTAATTCAAGACATAGGAAGTACAATGGTGCTTATTGGCTCTTTCTACCATGAGATATGGTCACTTTTAGTGGTTCACTACCTTATTTTGGTCACATTTCATAAGGGTCAAAGTGATCTTGATCATATGTGACCAAATGTGTCTCATGATGAAAGCATAACATGTGCCCCACATAATTTTTAAGTTTGAAACAGTTATCTTCCATAGTTCAGGGTCAAGGTCACTTCAAAATATGTATACAATCCAACTTTGAAGAGCTCCTGTGACCTTGACCTTGAAGCAAGGTAAACCAAACTGGTATCAAAAGATGGGGCTTACTTTGCCCTATATATCATATGTAGGTGAGGTATTCAATCTCAAAAACTTCAGAGAAAATGGGAAAAATGGGAAAAATAGCTGTTTTTTAGGCAACATTTATGGCCCCTGCGACCTTGACCTTGAAGCAAGGTCAAGATGCTATGTATGTTTTTTGGGGCCTTGTCATCATACACCATCTTGCCAAATTTGGTACTGATAGACTGAATAGTGTCCAAGAAATATCCAACGTTAAAGTTTTCCGGACGTCCGGACGTCCGGACGGACGGACGGACGGACGGACGGACGGACGGACGACTCGGGTGAGTACATAGACTCACTTTTGCTTCGCATGTGAGTCAAAAAGGCCTGGTCTGTTCTCTGAACACTAATTCAATGTTTGTCATGCTAACCAAGAACTCAAAACGATCAGAACACACTATCAGAATACATATAGAATGGGTTGCTTCCAATCAAAGTTAGAACACAAACTCACAAGAAGTAAGTTTGCATGCGTTCTCTCTACGGTTATGGTACTCGCGGTTGTGGTACGCGCGGTAGTGTGACACGCGGCAGTGTTATACTCGCGGTAGTGTCGTACTCGCGGTAGTGTGACACGCGGTAGTGTTACACGCGGTAGTGTCGTACTCGCGGTAGTGTGACACGCGGTAGTGACGCTCGCGGTAGTGTCGCATAACCGGAGTGATCTGGAAAGGTGTCAATCTCTCTCTCTCTCTCTCTCTCTCTCTCTCTCTCTCTCTCTCTCTCTCTCTCTCTCTCTCTCTCTCTCTCTCTCACACACACACACACACACACACACACACACATACTGATGTCATTTGACTTACTTGGTATCACAAAAGGTGCTGCCTTGCCGGTTTTTGCTGAAAAATAACTCCGAGACAATTAGATTCAATGAATACAATGATACAAGTAACCGGCAAGTCATAAATCCAAGAAGGTGTGGGGACCGACACAAAATAGGCTGGTTGTGGGGTCCGTCACAGAGAAATTAGGTCAAAAGTGGGGTCCGACACAGAAAGTGGGGACCGACACAATGAATTATGGGAACCGTCACGCCTACGTCACAAAAGTGTGGGGGGACCGAACACAGCCAATTTCACTGACTACTTTTGTTGTTTTTATTATTACGGGTGTTTGGATGGCCCTACAATCTTGAAACTTGGGCTGTCTGCTACAGACATGTTGAACTTTTTGCTGGACCACGGACAGTTCCAAGCAGGCATTTTTTGGTAGGATATTTCTTGCCGATGCTACGAATTATGCAGTTTTGCAGTAAAGTGGAAGGCATTCTACCTAATAACGGCTAAAATGTCAAAAACCTTAAATCCAACAGCACCTAGGCATGTAGTGTAAACACTCACAGATCTAACAAGACCATTCTCAGAGAGCAACATTGCGTAATACTACCATAAATGGATGTTTTGTCCGCGAATTTTGGCGTGTGGGAACCGAGTGGGAACCGAACACAAAGGGTCAGGGCACCGAACACAAAGCGTAGGGGAACCGTCACAGTGTCACCGGTGTGATACAGGCCCTGGCTTTTGCAAGAATGTAACTGCAGCAGTAAGAGTGTGTAAAAATCGTTGTCTCGCGTCAACACTGTCCCTGTCTTTCAGGTGGATACGACCCGTGTCACATCAAGTGCAGAAAACGTGCCACCAAGAGCACTTTCCAGTTTGACCCAGTCAAGCAAACGTATGTGTCTTTGTTTTCACTTCTCTATTTACTTTTACTGTTTAATCGGCGAGTCTTGGCGACGAGCAGGGTACGTTTGTATGGGCGGGTGTCCGTCTATGAACAAAAAAAACCTGAATTTTAGGTTACCTCGGATGTTTCCGAAGCTAGAGCTTTGAAATTGTGCACACTTCTGGTATTTGATGATCTCCCGACATGATCGAAGTCTTGTTGACCCTCGTCAAATGTCGAGGTCACAGAAGGGTCATGTTCGGGTCATGAAAACTTAACTTTGAGATTTTCTCTGTTTTTATATTTAGTCAAGTTTTGACTAAATATTTTAACATCGAGGGGGAATCGAAACGAGGGTATGGTGTATGTGCGTCTGTCTGTGTGTGTGTGTGTGTAGAGCGATTCAGACTAAACTACTGGACCGATCTTTATGAAATTTGACATGAGAGTTCCTGGGTATGAAATCCCCGAACGTTTTTTTCATTTTTTTGATAAATGTCTTTGATGACGTCATATCCGGCTTTTCGTGAAAGTTGAGGCGGCACTGTCACGCCCTCATTTTTCAACCAAATTGGTTGAAATTTTCGTCAAGTACTCTTCGACGAAGCCCGGGGTTCGGTATTGCATTTCAGCTTGGTGGCTTAAAAATTAATTAATGACTTTGGTCATTAAAAATCGGAAAATTGTAAAAAAAAATAAAAATTTATAAAACGATCCAAATTTACGTTTATCTTATTCTCCATCACTTGCCGATTCCAAAAACATATAAATATGTTATATTCGGATTAAAAACAAGCTCTGAAAATTAAATATATAAAAATTATTATCAAATTTTTTTCCCCGAAATCAATTTAAAAACACTTTCATCTTATTCCTTGTTGGTTCCTGATTCCAAAAATATATAGATATGATATGTTTGGATTAAAAACACGCTCAGAAAGTTAAAACGAAGAGAGGTACAGAAAAGCGTGCTATCCTTCTCAGCGCAACGAATACCCCGCTCTTCTTGTCCATTCCACGTGCACTGCCTTTGCCACGGGCGGTGGAGTGACGATGCTACGAGTATACGGTCTTGCTGCGTTGCGTTGCGTTCAGTTTCATTCTGTGAGTTCGACAGCTACTTGACTAAATATTGTATTTTCGCCTTACGCGACTTGTTTTTTTTAAAGTGAAAGCTTTGAAACTGTGTACACTGTTTGTTGACCTTCAAACATGACCCAAGTCTGGTTAATAGACGATTTTTGGAAATAACTCTGTCAGGATTTGCAAGCGTTGTGGAAGAGTTGCGCTCCCCAAACAAAACCTCGTGCATTGAACAGGAAACACGAGTTGAGGTCATAAAATGGAAAATTATCAATTTCTTTGACTTTTATGTAGCTAAGGCCTTGAGACTTTACACACTTGTAGGGTTGGATGACCTCCTGACGTGACCCACGTTGGGTTGAGCCTGGGGTTAAAAGTGGAATCAAAAGTGTATATGAAAAAGGAAAAATTATCATTTTATTCAATTTGTTTTTGATTAAACCCAAACCAGGTTGACCTGCCTCTAGTTTTAAGTTCACAGTGGGGTCAAGTTTGGACAAGATAATTAAACATTTTAATTTTCTTTAATGTTTTTGATCTTTGAAATTTCCAGCGGTTTTATGGTTTGAGGACTTCTGGACATGACTGGTAATTATCTGATGTATCCTGGTCAAATTTTCCAGGTCACAGTTGGGGTCAAACAGAATAAAATTGTCATTTTCTTCAATGTCTTTTGAGGAAGGCCTGCAGCTTCTGATTCGTATTACTTATGGTGAAGTTGAGTCGTATAAGCGTTTGCTTTTCTTGTGACTTTGATTACTTTGACATACTTCTTTGTGATAAAATAACACTCTATGGGTTCTTCTCTTAGAATATTGGAGAACGTGTGCTTCATGATGTGTGAGGGATACAGCTATTCTGCCGCCACTGGCAAGTCAGTGCTATCTCCTTATAATAATTATTAGATGATAGCACTCTGGGTTAGGGTTAGTGGTATTATAATAGGTGTGTTTGATATTATATGTGAACCTGCGTGTGTTATGTGTTTTTGTCTTTTCATTGAATGTCCTAATACTTCTTATATTACAGGCAGGCTGGGTGTGTCAAAGAAAATGTTCAATGGTCAATAAAGTGTTGTTATTGTTATTGTTATTGTTAGGCTATTCTTCACTAGGGCGAGTCTGGCTTCATGGTGATATCCCAGGGTGGTTGTAGTACAACTCTTCTTTCTGTGTCCTCTCCTGTAGATGGTTGAAGGTGTGCTCCATGCTGTGTGCTCGTTCCTTCCACACGGTGTGTGTCCTGGACGGTCGTATCTACGCCATGGGGGGTCAGGACGAGAATGAGGAGTGAGTAGAAGTGCTGCAGCTATTTTTTCCTCACTTTTATTACTTTACTATTCCATTGCTGGAGAATTCGGTTCACTTCCGCCATGTGGTAAGCTATCAGCAACAAGAATCGCGCTACCCAGGTGGGTATGTTTAGGTGTGGCCACCTGTTCTTCCGGCAGAATGACCCAGGTCTTTTACGTGCCACAGTCGTCATACGGGGTTGGGACATGAATACTGTCTCTGAGTATGCACATAAAGTTGTCCCGATTTCCAAGGTCAGCTCATGTTCAGACCTGCTAGTGCCCCATGTCCCTTCATGTTTACACAAAAGCAAAAGACGTAAGAAGAAAAGAAGAAGAAGAAGAATTGATCGTCACCATAACTTACCCGTGTCTTTGTTTTAGTCCAAACTTTAACTGTATCGGATTTGTCCAATGTCCTACAGAATGCTGGACAGCGTGGAGGTGTACGACTCTAACCTGGACAACTGGTTAGCCGTGGCCTCCATGGCTTTCTGTCGTGTCGGGGCGTCGTCGGCCGGCTTCGAGGACTGCGTCATGATTGTCGGGGGGTACGGCGAGAGCAACGATGACCCTGATGACCCCTGCCCCGTGCTCATGTCCAGTGAGTGGTTTGACCCCTCCACCAACAAGTGAGTTCGTCTCCATAAACAAAAAAATCCAAACAAACGAACAAGCGAAAGTGAATTCAAGTAAAGTGTACCTTGAACATGAACTAAGGATTATGGGATGAATCGACTTTTTAAACGAACAGTTACAAATATCCTCAGAATTCTGAGCACATTTTGTCTCCCTCGCGTCTTTATATGTCACTGATCTCAAAATGAATAGATTCAGTATAAGTCAGTGTTTTATGTTCAGCTCTAAAGCGTTTCACCCTACCACTTCAACAACAAAACAAAAAAAACAAAAAATTCTATTGCTGTAACATAAGCAAGCGAGGCTTTCGTTTAAGTGTTGCCATCAATGCAGCAGAATTAATCTACCGCTGTGTCTTCCTCTACCAGGTGGGAGACTCGAGGCAACCTCCGCATTCCGCGTGCCCAGGCGTGTCTGGTTGTGGTGGACGACTGTCTTTATCTGTGTGGGGGAGCCACCCGGAACGCGTGTACGGGTAGCCTATGCAGTGTCCATGACGTGGACATGTATGACAGCCGCACGGATGAGTGGACACACCTGACTGACATGCAAACTGCGCGACACAACGCTGGGGCCAGTGTCATTGGTGAGTTTATTGCTGAAACAAAACCCGGTGTTCATCGACCTGTCTTTCTTTCTTTATTTGGTGTTTAACGTCGTTTTCAACCACGATGGTTATATCGCGATGATTGACCTGTCTAAATGGCCATTATTTCTTTGTGTTGCATATGAACTAGAACCATATTTTGACTAACCTTAGCATTCAGAAAAGTCTTAGTAATGTGCAGTGCTAGGCCGGCCATATAAAAAGTAAAGTTAATGTATTCTCGGATATGATTTTAGCTACAGTTTTGAAACATTTTGCACACTTCTAGGTTTTGATCATCTTCAGACATGACGCGAGTCTGGTTGCTCCTGATTAATTTTAGTACGCATGATGAAGGTGAGTCGTATGAGCATTCACTCTTCTTGTTATCTTTTACTTTGGAGAGCCAATTCAGTGTCCGAACCACGAGCAATGAAGTGTTCAGTCTTGAACAGCGCAGTTTCCATTGTTGGTACTCGTTGATAGCCCCTTATTCCAAAAAGAGCAATGTAATTTCGTCTTTGCACCATAAAGACGGCGTAATCCCTGACGGTGGTTCTAGAGTTGAGGCGTTCCACTGTCTTAATGTTATTTGTGGTTTGATATATTACATACGTTCTGATATTTCAAAGTCTTCAGTACAAAGTAAAGCATTTTTCATGGTTAACAACTATAGCTACGTGCCTCTTATCCAATATAATTTGCGATCAAGTGATGCCTTGTATCCTTAGCGGATTATGACTTTATTCAGTTATTCTGCAGAAAAACAGAAATGCTGGAGAAAAACTTTTTGTTTCTGCAGCATTTCTGCATAATGTCATCTTTCGCGAGAGCAACGTTTTTTTCTGCAGTAAAACAGTTTTACTGCAGTAAAATTGAAATCAAGAATGCTGTAGTAAAACGGTGATGTTGTTTTACACTTTTTCTTCAGCATTTTGGCATTATTCAGTTATTCTGCAGAAAAACAGAAATGCTGGAGAAAAACTGTCTTTTCTGCAGCATTTTTGCATAATGTCATCTTTAGCCGAAGCAACGGGTTTTTCTGGAGCAAAACATTTTACTGCAGTAAAATTTAAATCAAGAATGCTGCAGTAAAACGGTGCTGATGTTTTACTGCAGAAAACCTGTTTACACTTTTTCTGCAGCATTTTGTACTGGATCATTATAATGTTGGAGCACGCGAGCCCCCCTCTGTCGAGAGATGGACTCATCCAGAATTACCAATAGTTGTGCGTGACACGAATGTATTTTGTCTGTCTGACTTCTTTTCCGCCGGAAGTTCAAAGTTTCAAATTAAACAATGGCACCTGTCAGCAACATTGTCACATTTTCCCAGACGAACGCAGTAGTCCACTTCGTGTTCGATTTGCTTCAGAAATTGTTCACGTTAATTCGGCTGCCATTGTGAAGTTGAATATAATGCTCTTATGCTACACGCCTTCTGATTGGTACACTGCCGAACAAACTATTATACTATCCCAGGGGGCGACGAATACAAACGCTACTTTACAAGGTCGTTCGTTTTTCTCCAGAAAAACTGTCACAGACTATTCTGAAGAAAAAGTTAATCGCAATAATGCTGCAGAAAACCAAGTAAACATTATGCTTCAGAAAAACTGTTTTACTGTGCACAGTAAAAAAAACGTTGCTTCGGCGAAAGATGACATTATGCAGAAATGCTGCAGAAAAGACAGTTTTTCTCCAGCATTTAGGTTTTTCTCCAGAATAACTGAATAATGTCATAATCCGCCAAGAGCCAGTACAAAATGCTGCAGAAAAAATGTAAACAGGTTTTCTGCAGTGAAACAACAGCACCGTTTTACTGCAGCATTCTTGATTTCAATTTTACTGCAGTAAAATGTTTGGCTGTAGAAAAAAACGCTGCTTCGGCGAAAGATGACATTATGCAGAAATGCTGCAGAAAAGAACGGTTTTTCTCAGCATTTGTCTTTTCTGTAGAATAACTGAATAAAGTCATAATCCACTAAGGATAGCCTTGATCATTGTCTGGGACTGACTTTCTCTTGCAATAATGATTTTCCCCCTCGCTGTTTAGTTAACTGAACACACCATTGGGCCGGGTAGCTCAGTGGGTTGAAAACTGGACTTGTGATCCTAGGGTCAACTTTATATGCAGATTCAGAGACGGTATCCATGTCCCGCCCCCGTGTCACATCAGTGGCACGTAAAAGACCTCAGCAATTCTGCCCTAAGCGCAGATGGCTGATTACACCTAAACACGGGGAGGGGGGAGGGGAGCTCAGATGGTAGATAACTGCATGGACTCGTGGTCCTAGGGTCAACTTTATGTGTAGACTCAGAGAGGGTATCCATGTCCCACCCCCATATCACAACAGTGCCATGTAAAAGACTTCGGTCATTTTGCCATAAGTGCAGGTGACTGCATGTTTACACCTAAACACGCACACACTTGTGTGTTGCTGTTAGCTTTCCACTCGGAGAAAGCGACCCGACTTTCCCAGCAAGGACTAATCTAAGCATTAATAACATAAATGAAATGTGTGTGTGTGTGTGGTTGCAGACAGCAAGATCTACGTGGTGGGCGGGGTGTCGACGGACACGAAGCAAGTCCTGAGGTCTGTGGAGTGTTTCGACACGTCTGACGACACGTGGAACACGGACCTTCCCGAACTGCCGCTCGGGGCCAAGTCCCTCGCCTGTATCGTCATTTCCGACGACTGACATAAATGACGTTACAAGACGAAGTATCTGTTTGTCGTAACGCGCATCGTCTACACTTCGCGTCCCCGTGGAGAAATGTGACCAATGAGGGTCATTGGCTGTGTTAGGTCACAATGTAACGTTCTGGCGTCATTTTCATTCATACTCTTATGAAAGTCATTGTTACGGGATTTTGTGACGCGCGTATCATCATCAGACTGTTTTAATCATGCACAGCGGAGCGACGTTTCATTCAGTTGTGACCACACCTTGTAAGAGTGGCGTGTTCTTAGAACCGCGTTTATGACGTGAACACTTTGTGACGTCAAATACTCGGTTGTATTACCAGCACAAAGGGATTACAGTGCCCCGTGGACCGCGTCATTGTCCTGTCCTCTTCTACTGACCTAGTTAGAATCAGATCATATGTTGCACGAGCCAACGCAAAATGTAGATGTCCACTTCCTTCTCCTCCTCAACGAAATGTGGACAAGCAAACAGCAAGGCTCAAAGAAAACCATTAACATATATCACGTGATCGTACAGTTGTATTTTGTAGCTGTCAGAAAATGAGAAGACAGCAAGCCGGCTGTCGGACTCTGGTAAACGCCATAAATAATCTAACATAGGTCCCTCATTAGGTATGTTAGGATCAAAACAAAAGATGTCACGTTTGTAGTTGAGCTTGGTGTTCTCGTAGACTGGATAAGCCAACACGAAATACACCTTCCTTCGAGTGTAAACCGTCGTGTAAATCAACACAGATATGTCCAGGCTTTTACACATTCTTCCACTTGGACACAAAGTAAGCATCTGCTGCCTGCCTGCTTTATGTGCAGACTGGGATTTGTTTCTGGATTCATTCTTGCCTGACACCCGTGTCAATCTGCAAAATCATAACAGCAACATTAAATCAGAAACAAAAATCCAACTCTGCATGGGCATCGTCCAGGCTGTTGATTTTTAGTGTGTGATCAAGTGGAATGATGCTCTCATCCATGTAAAAGCTTTGCTGAATCTTAGCTGGTTTCCATGATCGTTTACATGGAAAAAAACGTACCTGGAATATCTGAATGAAATCTCTGACAGAACTGTTCTTTTTTTGTCGATTTGTTGGTGTGTGTGTGTGGGGTGTCTGTGGGTATGTGTGTGTATGTATGTGTGCGCGCGCGTGTGTGTGTGTGTACGTGTTTGAAGGAAATGTGAATGAAGAGATGCATCGGGTCCACCTCAACTCGAAATCCTAATTAACTCCACCATGACGGAAAAAGTCTGTCAATTCAAAAACACATAATAAATATAGTAACACCAGCAATAACGACAACAACAACAAAATCGTTTCCAGCGCTATTTGCTCTTCAATATGTATAGACCTTTTCTGATAACGCAAGTTAAAGTACCTGCTCTCCAACTCCCATGAAATTGCTATGATAAGCTCAGATCTTTGCGGGAACAAAAATGCAAAACCTTTGAATACGAATCCTAAACTGTCTCGTTACATGAAAAAAATCCCCACGAATAAACACCCTTACACAAAAGAAACGAAATAGCGCCCCCCCCCCCCCCCCCCCCCCATCCGAAAACAAATTGTGTTTGCTCAGATACCGTGTAATCCCTAAACTGTCTCGTTATATGAAATAATCCCCTGGATAAAAACCTAACACAAAAGGAAAGAAATAGCTTGGGTAAGTTGCGTGACGCACGAAACTGTGTCAAACAACACCAATCGTGACCCCAGACAACCTCGCAACAGCACAAAAAACACAACAAAGGTCATGGCCACAGAGACAGAGTTCACTCAGGGTCACTGATGCTAGAGTCTGTGATCACAGATAATGAGGCTAAAAACGGCCAACTAACGCTTGATTTGCACCCCGGGGTGCGGTCCAGACACCCGATAGTAAGTAGGGTGTGAGGGTCGCCACCCGGAACAATCACGACATACCCGG
Source organism: Littorina saxatilis (assembly GCF_037325665.1). Classification (NCBI taxonomy): domain Eukaryota; kingdom Metazoa; phylum Mollusca; class Gastropoda; order Littorinimorpha; family Littorinidae; genus Littorina; species Littorina saxatilis. The sequence continues at coordinate 36,398,369 of NC_090248.1, forward strand.
ATCAATCAATCATTGTCTGGCAACAGAGTGGTTTTTTTGGGCTATGGCAGGGAGGAACAAGGGAAGGGATAATGAGGTACGTTTGGTTTTAACAGAGGTGAGTGTGTTGTTACTACGGCGGTGCGACTGTCTTTCTGTTTGTCTTTCTGAGTGTCTGTCTGTCTGTCTTGCTCTATCTCAATCTCTCACACATGCACACAATAAGTTTGATTAAATGTATGCCTTTTAATGTCAAGCTTTACCCTCGTGAAAAGTCAACTGAGACTGTCAAGGAGGGACGAGAGAGGAGGCAGTGGGGTTCGCTTAGTGCTGGATGGGGTACGTAAGGAACTGCGACCGAGCGTCTGTCTGTCTGTCCGTGTTTGTTACTCTGTCTCTGTCTCTCTCACACACATGTAGTGTCCTCAATCTGAAACTGGTTTCTGTACCTGATAGTTGTAAGCCAGTGATAATTTAGTTCTACTAGATTCCGGTATTAAGACAGACAAGATGGCTGCACGATTACCCATGTCAGCAATGTACCATACGTCCAAAGAAAAGAACCCTTACAGTTTCCTGAAACACACTAGCTGTGTTAGTATGTGTTGTATGCGTGTGTGAGAGTTCCACCTACACTGCACTACACTACACCACTACAACGCAGATGTGATAGGGTGGAGTCAGTGGAAGGGGAAAAATAGGCCAGGAAGCATAAATGAGACGCCAAGACAGAGGTTGCGATAACGTGACTTTTATTTATCGTACGCCAGAAAGCGGCGTAGTTCCTTCCTCAATATACAGCCGCACACAACTCGTCGGAACTTGAATTACGATCCCGGTCGAAAGTCACTTCGCTGATATAAACCCAGCTCTAAAACGTTTGTTCAACTGAACACACACACAAAGTCTCTCTAAACAATCCTCGAATCACTCCTTCGCCAAAATACAGTTATAATGGCCCAAACTACACTACTTGCATTGATTATTACAGAAACACAAACATCGTTCAACTACAACTAAAACATCACCTTCCAAAATACGCACACTGACACGTCTTCACACTTCGAAATCACACCGGTGCTCTTCTAGCCCACGCTATTATTCTGACTCACGCGCGCACCCGTTCAAACAATCAACCAATAAGAAACAAGCCTCCCTACACACCTACAATTAGCTACAACGCACAATAATCCTAGTGGGAGACACAACTTGGGTCAGGGGAAGATAATAGCTAAAAGTGGTCTTATATAGACAGGGGGTCGTTATGGAAAGGTGAAATATATATTGGAAATGACTTCGTTGGGAGGTCCTTTTGGGTGATCATAATGGGCAGGAGGTCGTTATCAAGAGGTCGTCACCGGGGCAGGTTTGGAATGCTAGTCTAAGGCTACTACAGTCGAACTTGCCCTTGAGACCACCTGTCCATAAAGACCACCTGCCCATTGAGACCACCCCACAGGATCCCCGACGGTCTTTACGACTACATAAATCACCTGTTTAAAGATACCACCTGTCTAAAGAGACCACTTTTGCTCAGTCTCTTGAGACAGGTTCGACTGTACAAAGTGATGAACTGCGTCGAACCTGCCCCGGTGACCACCTCTTGAAAACGACCACCTGTTAAAAGAAAAGTGACATCCAAGGTTTAACAGATGTTAGCGAAAATCGTGAATGGAAAGTCGCAGAAACCTCACATTTTCTCCTGCTTCTTTGGAACTGAAATACTGATCTTGCTGGAGATGCATAGCTAGCGTGATCATATCGTACTGAGATTTGTTTTATAATCTGAAGGCTTCTCTGAGATGGGTGTACGTTGGAGGAGTGAATTTAACGGTAAGAGGGGGGGGGGGATGTGATGCTAGGGGTCGGGGTTAGTTTGTTGTGGGGTGTGGGGGGAATTCAAAATCATATATAAGTATAGCAGTGGCCTGTAAAGGCGGTCATTATAATTGAGCTCGAAGTCGACTTCACGAAGTCTTTTTACCGAAAACTCAGTGCTAAAGCTCCGTGCGGCCAGCTTCGCGAAGCATACTTGGCGTTGTCGACTTCGCCCAATTAATGACAGGCTTTAGTAGGCTATATAGAATGATCATCAACAGTAGCGCTGCGCGTGACAAGTGTTTAACGAGTAGCTGAGGCGGCGTGACCGGATGCCCGACTGCATGGTGTTCGATGGTATCTGGTGAAGCATGACCACGACACAGGTAATACGATGCTATCTACCTGTCTGTGTTCTTTGATCTTCTTTTGTCTTTCGCGGTACTTTAGGGGGTCTGTTCTAGACACAGGAACTTGTAACAAAGCGCCGGTCGATTGAAGTATCCTACTTCTTTATTCTTACTATAGGATTACTACTATTATTCACTCGTAGTTAATGATAGTTGTAATAATACTGGAGTCAGGATAAAGGAGTAGTATACTTCAATCGACCGGCGTTTTGATACAAGCTCCTGTGGTTCAAGGGGGCAGGTAACGTACTATTCATTTATCTTTCAGAGCGGTAGTCTTTTCTTGCAATGTCTTTTTGTAGTTCTGTGTATCATTATTGTTTTACCTTTTTGTATGTTTAGGTTGATTTATGAAGTCATTAGATGAGTGGTTGACAAGTGATACTCCTCGTGCATTCGATATTTCATGTATCATTACTGTTTAATCTATCTCAATGTGAAAGTTATATTATTGAGGATTTATAGATGGTAAAAAAACCCACTGATACCTATGTTCTCATATGATTATTGTGTTACCTGTACAAATCTACGTGTCTATTTACGGATAATTTGACAAGATGTGTTGTTTTCTGTTTTTAACTTACAGTAATTTACTGATGATATATACGATAAGCGTGTAACCAACCAAACACATACCCAGACTCAGACAGACTGCAACACACACACACGCACACACACACACACACACACACACACACACACACACACACACACACACACACACACAGAAACACACTCAGAAAAGCGCACTCAAGCCTTCAGACAGACGAACGGACAGGCAGACAAATGGACAGACATACGGACAGACATACAGCCGGACAGACAGACGGACAGACAGACTCTCTCTCCTCGAGGTAAACCGCGCTTGTAACTTGTGGAATGTTAATGTATGATTTGGCTGCCAGCTAAATCCATACGCACTTTGGTATCGCAGGTGATGAACAATGAGTATTGTTTCCGTGTGATGAAAACAAGTGTCCGTTACACCCATTCACAAGGCCCAGCTTGTCTCAAGTTACAGTCGTTAAAAAACACAACTCATGGGTCGTTAGTCACGTGGAGTGATCATCCGTATGCAGATCTAAAATATGAGAGAGAGAGAGAGAGAGAGAGAGAGAGAGAGAGAGAGAGAGAGAGAGAGAGAGAGAGAGGGCAGAGAGAGAGAGAGAGAGAGAGAGAGAGAGAGAGAGAGAGAGAGAGAGAGAGAGAGAGAGAGAGAGAGAGAGAGAGAGAGAGAGAGAGAGAGAATGACAAATTCTTTATTTACGAGGGTAGTGGCATAAGCAAACAGGTGCTTTTTTACATCCAGCCCTCGCCCATGGGAGGGTTTAATCTAATGATAATACGTTTTAAAAATGTTGGAATATCAATTAAAGAAGTAATAAAAACAAACGATGAACAAGCAAACGATTAACAGACTAAAAAAACAAACAACAATATACATACAAGCGAACATTATAAGATGTTTGGTGGCTTGTTGACAGACCAGCTTTTTTGTTGGTCCAAGGGGACCATATCGTCTTTTGTTTCATCTTTATCGACCAAGGCCGAAGGCCGCGGTTGATAAATATGAGACAAAAGGCGATATGCTCCCCGAGGACCAACAACAAAGTGTTGGTCTGACAACAAGCTACCAAACATCGTTTTTGTCATCATTTTGGTTGTGCAACAAAATGCACAATAACCCACAGGGAGACGAATTTTTAGAATCCAACTCCGGCCCACAAAGCATCGTCACAGTAGCACGAGATAACACGTCAAACTTGTATGTGACGTCAAACGTAGCTTGTTGACGCTTTTCTTCCAGTCTGAAAATGTACAGAGCTGCGATCATACCTGTGAATTTAGTAAGTGTTGAGCATATTTCTTTTCTTTTAAGTGTTTATGACTTTTCGTTGTGGATTTTGCGATTACAGAGATAAGTTGCAAATTGACCATGAGTCGCCGCGGTAATTATCAACATTGATTGGGTCTTTGAGAGTGAATGCTTACAATCGTTGTCCTCGGAAACACAAATCCAAAGCCACGATGGTTCCACACATCATACAATCAGCCTGATTGGCTTTTACTTTGACAATCCACGTTTCACATGAAAGCTCAAACCCATTCACCACCTCGAGTTATTGCATGGGGAACATGAGATTTATTTACCAGGTGTTTGTGAATGAAAACTCGTGAAAATGATGACAAGACACATTATTGTCAAAGGCATAATGAAAACTGTATCAATCAAGCAAAAACGTGTGCAACTTCGAGGGAAGAAAAGAGAGAGAGAGAGAGAGAGAGAGAGAGAGAGAGAGAGAGAGAGAGAGAGAGAGAGAGAGAGAGAGAGAGAGACGCATACATACACAAGCACACACAACACACACACACACACACACACACACACACACACACACTGTAACATACAGTAGCACACTCACACACACACAAACACCCCCCCCCACACACACACACATTCACAAAGTAGGCTACACATGCACAAACTTTGTCATGTTCCTCGATAGGCAGTGGCGGATTTAGGGGGGGGGGGGCGAAGGGGGCTCGGGCCCCCCCCCTTCAGGGAAAAAAAAAAGAGAGAGAGAGAGAGAGAGAGAGAGAGAGAGAGAGAGAGAGAGAGTGGCGCACAAAACCGAAATGCTTTCTCGTCAGCACATGAGAGCTAGAACAGAACGTTTGCCTTCATAAGCTGATCACAGGAAGACTTCCATAAATCATAATCTAACAGACAAGGCCATAGATTTTTCGTTTGGAGTGGTGTCGGCCACGCCGACATTCCAATGCAGCCAAACACTTGAACTCTTGTTCCCATTTGAGAGTTATGTGTATTAAATCTCTGTGATTTATGGCTGTGTTCACCATGATCATTTACTCCGAGAATCCGTGCGAAATGGAGACGTGGATTTCATAAGCAGAAGTGAATATCACAGCGTCTATTTTTTGCGTTTTTAATTTCGTACCGCTGTGCTTTACTTTAAACACAGTGACGGGATTTGTAGTGTCAGAAGAGGTTTTTAATGTTGGGTCAAGAGCGCAAGGGTCGACAATGATCCTCTGTGAGCCACACAGATAAACAGACAGACGGACGCATGCACGCACGCACACACACTGACACACACACACACACACAATCACGCAAACACAAACGCGCACACGCAAACACACGCACGCACACACACAAACACACACACACACAAACGCACACACGCAAACACACGCGCGCACAATCACGCACGCACACACACACACACACACACACACACACACACACACACACACACACACACAAACACAGACACAGACACACACATTCAACCACACCCCTTCAATCACAGGTATACAATTAACCCAGAGACCACGTATGTAAATATATTTTCCAAACGGGCCTTTTGACGATTGTGACAACAAAGCCAACACCCTCAAAAGTCTATATACCACCTGACAGTTCATTCGATCTTCTTCTTATCTGCCAGACATTGAATCGTTTTTTGTGCGGTCACGTGTTGGCAGACAAATCCGGTTTATGGGCAAGTGATAGAGCGATAGATTGCAGGTGTGAATACCCCACAGCAAAGAAAAACCCACACCTTTTGTGTATCGTCAAAAACTATCGTCCTGGTCTAAGAGATCGATTCTGTTCAAGCTGAAGTCAATCCTGAAGGTTGTAACTGTGGGTTTGTTTGCACAGCATTGAGAGAGAGGGGGAGGGGAGAGAGAGAGAGAGGGAGAGAGAGAGAGAGAGAGAGAGACAGAGAGACAGAGAGAGAGAGAGAGATACTGAGAGGTAGAGAGACAGACAGAGAGGGAGAGTGAAAGAGGGGGGAGAGGGAGGGAGGGAGAGAGACACAGAGAGAGAGGGGGAGAGGGAGAGAGAGAGAGAGAGAGAGAGAGGGAGAGAGAGAGACAGAAAGAGGGAGATAGAAATACAGAGAGAGACAAAGAAAGTGTGTATGTTTGTGTGTGAGTGCGTGCGTGCGAACGCATGCGTGTGTGTGTGTGTGTGTGTGTGTGTGTGTGTGTGTGTGTGTGTGTGTGTGAGCGCGCGAATGTGTTTGCTTACAACTTTCATTCATTCTGCGTTCTTAATTCGTCAACACCGAAACCAGGGAGACGAAGATTCGCAAAATGTTAAATGGATTGTTCTTGTCATGCAAAAGTCTTCCACCTGCAAATGCCTTGGTATACATTTTATTTGGCTGCACGCTTCCAAACGTATCGATTCATTAAAATAACACTCCCCGCAAGCAGATTATTGTTTGTATTCGTAAAAGCCCTAATGCCATATTGTGCTAACAACGCTCAATGCCTACCTTGATTCGAGGTTGACTTCTCAAAGACTTCACGAGGTCGTTTTACCGAAAATGTAACACCAAAGCTTCGTGCTGCAAGCTTCGTAAAGTAGACTTCGCGAAATCGACTTCGCGCAGTTAATATCAGGCACAGTGTAATCGATCATTCTTACAATCACAGATCTATCCAGGTTTTTAATAATAATAATAGTAATAATAATAATAATAATAATTGTCAGTAAGTACTGGTGTCACATGACTGATGTGAACCAGTTGATTGGCTAATGGCGATGCGCTAAAACTGTTAGCGCACTCTTGGAGTGCGCTAACTTTTCCACAGAGCGTATTCTTGCGCCCTTTGCCTAAGCAAGACTGTGCTCTCATCCTCAGAATTAATTAATGACATGTAGCTTATATTCTCCACAATACCAAATGACCATAAATTCCCTGCTTCTCAATTAAAGCAGAAGTGGGTTTTTTTCTGACAGATTGCATGTGCCTGTGCCAGTGCCAGTGATCTAAAAAAAAATAGAAGCCGCTGTGTTTCATCTAATTTTCGCCGACTTGCATAGATTCTTCTCATATGCCGTGTTAGTGGCATGTAGCTTATCATCCACATTACCAAATGATGAGTTAGTATACAATTCCCAGCGGCTAACAGAAAACACAAGTGTTATTCCGATAACGTACCAGCTAGACCAGTTTGGAAGACTGACTCGATCGACTCTGTAGCAGACAACATCAGTTCAGTAAATGAATGGTTTCAGAATTATTATTTCAAAGCAGGAACAATCGTAATCGAAAACGTGTAAAGTTCAGAACGTTCTTACCATATATAAGATTTATTAGCAGCCTGCCTCATGCGTACAGACTCAGTGCAGACTGCAGTCGTTCCATTGCCCAGGTTGGCAGGTAGCCTAGCAGACGACATTAACCCCGCTCAGCAAATTAACATGTTGGGCAAATGTGAACGAAAAAACGATGGGGATATAATACGTGTAGGGTTCAGAGCATTCTTACCGTTCATATTTAGTATCAGACTCCCCGATGAGTGAAGATAGAACACGAGAAATATGCCACATTTGTTTTGAAAATGTGCGAACCGTCGAGTCCCGCTTTGAGTCAATTCAAGGGGAGTCACTCCGCATAGTCAATCCGTCGAAGCTCGACTGGAGGTTTCGAATCGCAAATAATGAAGAGCCTTTCTCCGAGTTCAAATGAGGTCTCTCTGAAAGATCATCACTGTTCAGATTAACGCTACACTGGAATTTACCAACAGAAATTAAAATGCGTGTGACGAAAGCACGACACACTTGAGACACCCCACACAAAAGTAGATCTTTACTGTGCACGACCTGACCACACAGTTATGCCTATTCAAATGCGCATTGCAAAATGTGCGTTTGGAATCTTCTTTTTTCTATGGCGGTACTGACAATATCGTTATTGAAACAATCCCAGTGCACTAAGGGATTTATAGAGCAATTCTCGAAAATAATTATTGAACTCAGCGCTATGCGCTTCGTTCAATAATGAATTTTCTCGATTTGCTCTATAAATCCCTTAGTGCACTGGGATGTCTCAATAACTTAAATAATAATTGTCAGTAAGTACTGGTGTCACATGACTGATGTGAACCAGTTGATTGGCTAATGGCGATGCGCTAAAACTGTTAGCGCACTCTTGGAGTGCGCTAACTTTTCCACAGAGCGTATTCTTACGCCCTTTACCTAAGCCAAGACTGTGCTCTCATCCTCAGAATTAATTACTGACATGTAGCTTATATTCTCCACAATACCAAATGACCATAAATTCCCTGCTTCTTAATTAAAGCAGAAGTGGGTTTTTTTTCTGACAGATTGCATGTGCCTGTGCCACAGTGCGGCTGCCACTGATCTAAAAATAGAAGCCGCTCTGTTTCATCTAATTCTCGCCGACTTGCATAGATTCTTCTCATCGTGTTAGTGGCATGTAGCTTATCATCCACATTACCAAATGATGAGTTAATATAAAATTCCCACCCGCTAGCAGAAAACACAAGTGTTATTCCGATAACGTACCAGCTAGACCAGTTTGGAAGACTGACTCGATCGACTCTGTCATACGTAGCCGCACTGACTACACTGAAATACGACTGCATCAGTTCAGTAAATGAATGGTTTCCGAATTATTATTTCAAGGCAAGAACAATCGTAATCAAAAACGTGTAGGGTTCAGAACGTTCTTACCATTATAAGACTTATTACCAGCGTGCCTCGTGCGTGCAGACTCAGTCAGTGCAGACGGCATGCGGTGGTTTGATTGCCCTAGCAGACGACATAAACCCCGCTCAGCAAATTAACATGTTGGGCAAATGTGAACGAAAAAACGATGGGGATATAATACGTGTAGGGTTCAGAGCATTCTTACCGTTCATATTTAGTGTCAGACTCCCCGAAGAGTGAAGATACAACACGAGAAATATGCCACATTTGTTTTGAAAATGTGCGAACCGTCGAGTCTCGCGGCTTCGAGTCAATTCAAGGGGAGTCACTCCGCACAGTCAATCCGTCGAAGCTCGACTGGAGGTTTCGAATCGCAAATAATGAAGAGCACAGCCCTTTCTCCGAGTTCAAATGAGGTCTCTCTGAAAGATCATCACTGTTCAGATTAACGCTACACTGGAATTTACCAACAGAAATTAAAATGCGTGTGACGAAAGCACGACACACTTGAGACACCCCACACAAAAGTAGATCTTTACTGTACACGACCTGACCACACAGTTATGCCTATTCAAATGCGCGTTGCAAAATGTGCGCTTGGAATCTTCTTTTTTCTATGGCGGTACTGACAATATCGTTATTGAAACAATCCCAGTGCACTAAGGGATTTATAGAGCAAATCTCGAAAATAATTATTGAACTCAGCGCTATGCGCTTCGTTCAATAATGAATTTTCTCGATTTGCTCTATAAATCCCTTAGTGCACTGGGATGTCTCAATAACTTAAATAATAATAATAATAATAATAATAATAATAATAATAATAATAATAATAATTGTCAGTAAGTACTGGTGTCACATGACTGATGTGAACCAGTCGATTGGCTAATGGCGATGCGCTAAAACTGTTAGCGCACTCTTGGAGTGCGCTAACTTTTCCACAGAGCGTATTCTTGCGCCCTTTGCCTAAGCAAGACTGTGCTCTCATCCTCAGAATTAATTAATGACATGTAGCTTATATTCTCCACAATACCAAATGACCATAAATTCCCTGCTTCTCAATTAAAGCAGAAGTGGGTTTTTTTTCTGACAGATTGCATGTGCCTGTGCCAGTGCCAGTGCCAGTGATCTAAAAAAAATAGAAGCGACTCATCTAATTTTCGCCGACTTGCATAGATTCTTCTCATATGCCGTGTTAGTGGCATGTAGCTTATCATCCACATTACCAAATGATGAGTTAGTATACAATTCCCAGCGGCTAACAGAAAACACAAGTGTTATTCCGATAACGTACCAGCTAGACCAGTTTGGAAGACTGACTCGATCGACTCTGTAGCAGACAACACAGAAATACGACTACATCAGTTCAGTAAATGAATGGTTTCAGAATTATTATTTCAAAGCAAGAACAATCGTAATCGAAAACGTGTAAGGTTCAGAACGTTCTTACCATATATATATATAAGATTTATTAGCAGCCTGCCTCATGCGTACAGACTCAGTGCAGACTGCAGTCGTTCCATTGCCCAGGTTGGCAGGTAGCCTAGCAGACGACATTAACCCCGCTCAGCAAATTAACATGTTGGGCAAATGTGAACGAAAAAACGATGGGGATATAATACGTGTAGGGTTCAGAGCATTCTTACCGTTCATATTTAGTATCAGACTCCCCGATGAGTGAAGATTCAAGATAGAACACGAGAAATATGCCACATTTGTTTTGAAAATGTGCGAACCGTCGAGTCCCGCTTTGAGTCAATTCAAGGGGAGTCACTCCGCATAGTCAATCCGTCGAAGCTCGACTGGAGGTTTCGAATCGCAAATAATGAAGAGCCTTTCTCCGAGTTCAAATGAGGTCTCTCTGAAAGATCATCACTGTTCAGATTAACGCTACACTGGAATTTACCAACAGAAATTAAAATGCGTGTGCCGAAAGCACGACACACTTGAGACACCCCACACAAAAGTAGATCTTTACTGTGCACGACCTGACCACACAGTTATGCCTATTCAAATGCGCATTGCAAAATGTGCGTTTGGAATCTTCTTTTTTCTATGGCGGTACTGACAATATCGTTATTGAAACAATCCCAGTGCACTAAGGGATTTATAGAGCAAATCTCGAAAATAATTATTGAACTCAGCGCTATGCGCTTCGTTCAATAATGAATTTTCTCGATTTGCTCTATAAATCCCTTAGTGCACTGGGATGTCTCAATAACTTAAATAATAATAATAATAAGCGTATTTATAGGGCGCAAATCCTAAAATAGTTCTATATATGCGCCTTACAATCTTAAATATAATCATCTTAATAACAGCAACAATACACAACATAAGCGCCTTAAATCAATACACGAGATAAGAGCAACCTTCAACTTACACACACGCCAATCCACAGCCACACACGCCAATCCACAGCCACACACGCCAATCCACAGCCACACACGCCAATCCACAGCCACACACGCCTATCCACAGCCACACACGCCAATCCACAGCCACACACGCCAATCCACAGCCACACACGCCAATCCACAGCCACACACGCCAATCCACAGCCACACGCGCCAATCCACAGCCACACACGCCAATCCACAGCCACACACGCCAATCCACAGCCACACGCGCCAATCCACAGCCACACTCCTTCCCATGCACTGTGAGATTTCTGTAATTGAATTAATTACGAAAAAGCCTCTTACATCAATGCACTAAAATCAATTCAGAAAAAAATCCTTCTCTGCTCAAAAAGCAGCTAGGCTGATGATTTGTGGTATGTATCCTGACGGGCGCTGTGGTGTGGTGGTAAGACGTCGGCATCTTAATCGGAAGGTCGAGGGTTCGAATCCCGGTCGCTGCCGCCTGGTGGGTTAAGAGTGGAGATTTTTCCGATCTCCCAGGTCAACTTATGTGCAGACCTGCTAGTGCCTTATCCCCCTTCGTGTATACACGCAAGCACAAGACCAAGTGCGCACGGAAAAGATCCTGTAATCCATGCCAGAGTTCGGTGGGTTATAGAAACACGAACATACCCAGCATGCTTCCTCCGAAAGCGGCGTATGGCTGCCTAAAATGGCGGGGTAAAAACGGTCAAAAACGTGTAATTCCACTCGTGCAAAAACACGAGTGTACGAGGGAGTTTCAGCCCACGAACGCAGAAGAAGAAGAAGGTATGTGTCCAAGTGAGAGGATGCTCTTATTTCATGTAAAGACATAGACATATCTGCGGTGGTAAAAACATGGACATATCTGCGGTGGTAAAAACATGGACATATCTGCGGTGGTAAAGACATGGACATATCTGCGGTGGTAAAGACATGGACATATCTGCGGTGGTAAAGACATGGACATATCTGCGGTGGTAAAGACATGGACATATCTGCGGTGGTAAAAACATGGACATATCTGCGGTGGTAAAAACATGATTGTGTTCGCCTGAGGAACGGGGCCTGTTATTAATGTAACACGTCCTGTCCCTCGTGCAAACACAAGCCCATGTATATAATCATGTTGTGGTGCGTTTGTTCAATTGCTTTCGTTTGCAGAATAGGGGGTAAAGATGAGCTGTGGCTTCAACCTGTCCTGACACTACATTGGGGTGTGCACGTTAAAGATCCCACGATTGACAAAAGGGTCTTTCCTGGCAAAATTGTATAGGCATAGATAAAAAATGTTCACCAAAATACCCGTGTGACTTGGAATAATAGGCCGTGAAAAGTAGGATATGCGCCGAAATGGCTGCGATCTGCTGGTCGATGTGAATGCGTGATGTATTGTGTAAAAAATTCCATCTCACACGGCATAAAAAGATCCCTGCGCCTTGAGTCCGAGTCTGGAGATACGCGCGCGATATAAGACTTCATATAACAATAACATAACATACATGCGTCACCCACCTTTGTGTCTGAAGGCATGTCAGACGACTCTTATTACCTGTCGAACTCGTTTGATTAAAATTCGCAGTACACAGTCGAACTCTGGTCATGCTGAATTGAAAGGACGGTGACACTACACCGCTAAAGCTAACAGTGTGCTCGTGAAATGAGTTCAGACGCATTTCAATGAGCAATTTCTTACACGGCTGCTGCAAATTAGTCAAGGTGGTGTCATTCACTTAGCCTACATGCGGCTGGTCGCGGAACTCTTTGAACGAAAAAACCACGGTGCTACGTTTTCATAGGCACTGACTGGCAACCTTTTGAAGACGTTTAAACCGCAAATGTCTGTTCCAATAAGTCGTCACTGACAGCTACTTTTGAAACCGTTTAAGAGTAAGTACACTTACTTTGCTTTTATCACCAAACGCGAACGTTTCTTTCTTGAAGTCGTGCAAATTCTGAAGTACTGATGTCTGGGTTTGAAACCGTATAGTTTAATTTCAAATAGTTTTTAATTTTAAATAGTTTCATTGTCACTGACCAGGTCACACTGAAACAAGTCGCGTAAGGCGAAATTACTACATTTAGTCAAGCTGTGGAACTCACAGAATGAAACTGAACGCACTGCATTTTTTCACAATGACCGTAGTCCGCCGCTCGTGCAAAAGGCAGTGAAATTAACGAGCCTATTTAGCGCGGGGGTGGTTGCGCTGTGCTGCATAGCACGCTCTTCTCTACCTCTCTTTGTTTTAAATTTCTGAGCGTGTTTTTAATCTACACATATCATATCTATATGTTTTTGGAATCAGGAACCGCACAAGGAATACGATGAAATTGTTTTTAAATCGATTTCGGAAATTTAATTTTAATCATAATTTTTATATTTTTAATTTTCAGAGCTTGTTTTTAATCCGAATATAACATATGTATATGTTTTTGGAATCAGAAAATGATAAAGAATAAGATGATTCCAAAAACATATACATATGTTAAATTCGGATTATAAAAAAAATAATCTTAGTTACAATTTCACATTTTTAATGACCAAAGTCATTAATTAATTGTTTAGCCTCCAAGCTGAAATGCAATACCAAAGTCCGGCCTTTGTCGAAGGGTGTGACAGTGCCGCCTCAACTTTTACAAAAAGCCGGATATGACGTCATCAAAGATATTTATCGAAAAAATGAAAAACATTTCCGGGGATATCATACCCAGGAACTCTCATGTCAAATTTCATAAAGATCGGTCCAGTAGTTTACTCTGAATCGCTCTACACACACACACGCACACACACACACACACACACACACACACACACACACACACACACACACACACACACACAATCACAATCACACACACACACACACACAATCACACACACACACACACACATACACACATACACCATGACCCTCGTCTCGATTCCCCCTCTATGTTAAAACATTTTTTTGTTGCTGCTGTTGTGGAAATATCTTAAGATTTGTTTTGTGTTCGTCTAATATTTGTCGGTAATATTGCTATTTCATATGTTACGTGGATTTCCATTGGTCAATTGGGCAAAACTGAGCTCAGTGAAAAAGTGATATCGACGACATTTCCGTCGATATCAGTTTTGATATCGACGACCTCTTTATTGCTTCCCCACTTCAAAAACAAAAACACCTACATTTAAAAACAAACAAATAAATATGAAAATGTAATGATCCCAGAATTTATTTGAGCAAGTGACTAAAGACTTTTTGAAAGAAAAGACATTATGAAATACTGAAAAGTACAAGAAAAGAGTGAACAAAAAGAAATAATAATCAGAGGGAGGGATATGGAACAGCCAAAACTGAGACAAATACTTTTGTAATTTCTTTACAGTAAATACAAAATGTCCAGAGAATTAGCAATATATCTAACATTGACTGACTGTGTTATGATATCTTCTGCCATTGGTCTGTTTCGACAGTGATATCAAAATCGAGACCATAGCAGAAGATATCATCACACAGTCCGTCAATATTGGGTATTATCTACCTGAGGATCCGATCTATCTAGCTATTTTGTGAGATGTCTACCTCATCTATCTATCTGTTTCGGGAGTTATCTGTTCACTCTAAGGAGTGATCTGTCTCTCTACACAGTGATCTGTCGAAAGATTTTTTTTCCCGGGAATTGTCTAAGGAGTTATCTGTCTCTGTCAAGATTTATTTAAAGAGTTGTCTGTGTCAGCAGTCATCTCCCCAAAAGAAAAAAACCATTATATACAAAAAAGGCCTATGAATCTGTCCGTTTCATGAATATTCTGACACGGAAACTACATTTCTACAGAAGAGGTATCCATCTCAGTCATGCGTTATCTGTCCAAGATCCATCTTTTTAAGAAGTTATCAGTCATTTCAGGACTCTTTTTACATTTAGTCAAGTTTTGACTAAATGTTTTAACATAGAGGGGGGAATCGAGACGAGGGTCGTGGTGTATGTGTGTGTGTGTGTGTGTGTGTGTGTGTGTGTGTGTGTGTGTGTGTGTGTGTGTCTGTGTGTGTGTGTGTGTGTGTGTGTGTATGTGTGTGTGTGTGTGTGTGTGTGTGTGTAGAGCGATTCAGAGTAAACTACTGGACCGATCTGTATGAAATTTTTCATGAGAGTTCCTGGGTATGATATCCCCAGACGTTTTTTTTATTTTTTCTGTAACCGAGTGCCGTAACACTACGATCACCTCGGGAGGCGAAGTGCAATCAAACAGGATTGAAAATGTTAGGGCCAATTTCTTAGCCCTATAAAAACTGTTATGCAAACCCGAAGGATTCCATGAACATACAGACAATCGGAAACCACCAGACCCCATCACAAACAGAATTCCACAATCCACCGGTGTTGACTTAAAGGCCAACAACTCGGGTGCAGAGTCTGCTGTGAAAGGAGCGGTAGCCTCCCCTGTCACAATCGCCCCCGTTTGAATGAACTTCGTCCCGAAGTTCCGAACCGGGGGACCACTGTCCATCCCAAGTTCGCAGAATGGGAACAGTACGAAAATGTTCAGTGGTCATATTATGCCATTACCTGAACATATCATGCCGAGTCCCATCCCTGCTCGCAAGCGCCAGATGTAACCGAGTGCCGTAACACTACGATCATCTCGGGAGGCGAAGTGCAATCAAACAGGATTGAAAATGTTAGGGCCAATTTCTTAGCCCTATAAAAACTGTTATGGAAACCCGAAGGATTCCATGAACATACAGACAATCGGAAACCACCAGACCCCATCACAAACAGAATTCCACAATCCACCGGTGTTGACTTAAAGGCCAACAACTCGGGTGCAAAGTCTGCTGTGAAAGGAGCGGTAGCCTCCCCTGTCACATTTCGTATAAATACCTTTGATGACGTCATATCCGGCATTTTGTAAAAGTTGAGGCGGCACTGTCACACCCTCATTTTTCAATAAAATTGATTGAAATTTTGGCAAAGCAATCTTCGACGAAGGCCGGACTTTGGTATTGCATTTCAGCTTGGAGGCTTAAAATTTAATTAATGACTTTGGTCATTAAAAATCTGAAAATTGTAATTAAAATTATTGTTTTATAAAACGATCCAAAATTACGTTTATCGTATTTTTCATCATTTGCTGATTCCAAAAACATATAATTATGTTATATTTGGATTGAAAACAAGCTCTGAAAATTAAAAATATAATAATTATGATTAAAATTAAATTTCCGAAATCGATTTAAAAACCATTTCATCCTATTCCTTGTCCGTTCCTGATTCCAAAAACATATAGATATGATATGTTTGGATTAAAAACACGTTCAGAGAGTTAAAAAGAATAGAGATATAGAAAAGCGGGCTATCCTCCTCAGCGCAACCGCTACCGCGCTTTTGTGTATTGTTAATTTCACTGCCTTTGCCACGAGCGGTGGACAGACGATGCTACGAGTGTACGGTCTTGCGGAAAAAATACTTTGCGTTCAGTTTCATTCTGTGAGTTCGACTGAGCTTGACTAAATGTTGTATTTTCGCCTTACGCGACTTGTTTTTACCTGCTTTAGCCTACTTGGGATTTAACTGCTTATCTAAGGAATTATTTCCCCACCTCAGGCGCACAAGGGCAAAAGGAGGACTTGACTGTGGTGGAGACACGCAGCCGATAAAACTGACATAGCCCACACCGCTTCGATCACGTGGGAATAGATCGATTCACAAAGCACACAGTCTATAGTCGTCACAGCAGGGGGGCCCCGATCATCGCAGACTCAGTTCCCATACAGGTGTAAACCCACACCTACCCGTCTAGTCCACCACTACTACCCCAGCAGACGTGACTATTCCACCCGGAGCTAGAAAAAGAGATCAGAGAAGTAAGGGCGATTTAAAAGCCAGAGTTTCGAGTGTCTCTCTGTTTGGATAGCTCTTCTCAGTCGCCCAGCGTTTAGCCGCACGGTGCCTGGGTTTTGGCAAACGGTGTACGGATTATTCTCGGTTGTGTGTGAGGATTAGCTCTGAGTCTCGTGGCTATGCCTGTGCAGATAGCGTTTAAACCCTTCAGGCGTTGGTCAAATTTTGTAGCATGGGTGGTATCGTCAAACTTTGTAGCTGCGCGCTGATAGTGGTGGTGTAGGTACTGTGACAGAGACGAGATACCGTTAATCGTTCGGAGCCGCGCATGGCAGTAGCTGTGAGCAATTAATGCTTTAGTGTGTTTTGCAGACTTGAGGCTGGACAAATTTATGATTCGTGGCTGGTAGATTCTGCTTCGCATCAACGGCTACTGATGTATACTGATGTTGCAGGATTAAAATCAAGGTAAATATAAAATTGTTCGTCGTTCTCATTTCTAGCTGTCCTGACTCTGTTAGTAACCAAGTATGTTTGATTGGTCAGACAGTGAGGTATGCACTTTTGAATAGCTCCCGTCGCGATATAACCTTGAACTGTTGAAAACGACGTTAAACACCAAATAAAGAAAGAAAGACTTTAAATTGCTTGATTTGCATTTAACAGTTAACGAGGAATGAATTATATTGACGCATTCTGTGTTGAGAGACTTTAACCTTCTTCCCACGTTTTCTGCGTTGACAATAAGTACAGTGGAACTCCCATGTTAAGATCTAAAGAAAAACAGGGAGTCTTAAAAGGGGAGTAAATTTACTGAGGTTATAAACAGAAAATCTGAAAAATTAGTGTCTTAAAACGGGGGAAGTCTTAAATTGGGTGTTCTTAAAATAAAGGGGGGAGGGGGGGGGAGGGTGTCCAATTTAATGGATAAAACAATCAATCTAAATGGTAAAGAGGTCAGGTAGTGTCTTTTATAATTTATGTCGGTAATTGCCCTCCTAGATCCTGCCTCTTGTTCTGGTGCATACTCAAATCAACACATGATATGTGTTTTGTGTGTGTTTTGTTTTTGTTAAAACATGCTTTTCATTCTTTTTATGTGTACGCACAACAATATTACGAGACAGTCAAAGTATGAGCATCAGAAGATTTGCATATTGGGACGATATAATACCAATACCAATAGAATATGACTTTGATGTTTCCAATCAACCTGATAATAATAATTATGTATCCAATTAACACGATAATTAATAATGCATTTTCAACGTGTAATGAACACACCACACTTCTGCTAGACAAATTAACTCGCAGACACATTTATTTGAATAGCCTCGCCAGGTACATAATAACAGCATTTTAAAAATTCTCTAAATAAATACATTAAATATTGTATACTTTAAACATCAGAGGACATTTTTTTCTCTCCGCAGAATCCGTTTGCAAGTTTCCCTTTAACTTAAAGATCGATCGTTTAGATTTCTGTTTGGCTTGAACACAAATGTTGTACTCTGAATAATTTATTTCTTGAAGCCGAGTGAATAGCAGCTTTAAACTGTAAATCAGTTTTAGTGCAAAAAAGCTAAGAAGTCCGAACAGATGTGAAACTGTCCACATAACGTGGGTTTAGCCTACTTTTCAGTCTTGTGAAAGACCGACTTCAGCTAGACAATTTTTTGGGTTAAAGTTGTAATAATAAAAAATGAATTACATTCTCGCCGAAACAAACGGCTATTGATGGGAACACAGATTTTGGCTAAAAAAAAAAAAGTTGATTTTTTTTAAAACAAATTCTCGCCGAAACAAACGGCTATTGATGGAAAAACTGTCCTAAGGTGCAGATGAAATTGATAGAATTACGGCCAGTGATTGCTGTTACGTTCTTATCCTGTGAACTCTATTCAAAACATGCTTCTCACATCACAGATAATCCAGTGCACCGTGCGAAAACAATCGGTCGCCTCTGACTGCGAAAAGAGGTACGTGCCAAGGTCTTTGTTTTCGATCCTCTCCAGTACGTGAACGTGGTGACAAGTGATTGGTTGTGTCTTTCTTTTGAAGGGCACACTGCACTCTCCGCAATAAAGAACTATATCTGTGTGTCCAAATCACAGACAGTGCTTGTCAATTGGACTTGTAAAGATCAATCTCGTAAAATTGATTTTTTATTTAATTATTTTTTTCTCTTTCAAAAAAAGGGTTCAAGAAAGTATATATTTTAATAAGTAATTCTTACTTGAAATCAATTCTTAATGCTAAAGGGGAATGTTCGCCTCCTTTCTGGCTTTCTTCTTTCGGCTAGCATGGGACTGCATCGTGCTTGTCCCTAGGGTTCCATTGATGTCAATATCGTTATAGGGGTATCTAAATTGCAAGCGCCAACACACCGAATGTCCCGTGAACGGATTCACTAAAAAATAAAAAAAACGTTCGCGAAATGGCCCCTTAGATAATACACATTTAACCGTGTGCTTATTTTGGTTCTGTTTATACCAAACGGGCACGCACGTACGCAAACAACGCACGCAAGCACACAAGCACACAAGCACACACACACACACACACACACACACACACACACAGGCAGGCTCTACGCAATCAAGACAGACTCTCTCTCTCTCGGTGTCTCTCTCTCGGTGTCTCTCTCTCTCTCTGTCTCTGTCTCTGTCTCTGTCTCTGTCTCTCTCTCTCTCTCTCTCTCTCTCTCTCTCTCTCTCTCTCTCTCTCTCTCTCTCTCTCTCTCTCTCTGATAGTCACTCACCAAAACACATCGGGGGAAAAGACAGAAATGAAATGCACACAAGAGAGTTTACATTCAAAGGCGAAGCCACCAATGTTTTCTCAAGAAAGTGCGACCACGGACCGATTTATTCAGACCGGTGTGATGGCAGACAGTGGATTAATTCCTCTGTATGACAACAAAGAACAACATAATTCCTCTGTCTACCAGCCCTGGTTAAAGCTACAGTCCTTCTCCTTGAACCTTCGCCGGTCGTCGTGGGTCCGTGTGGACCCAGAAGGGTGTTTAATTGCAAATATCTCTAAAACCAGTTGGAATTTTTTAATGAGCTTTTAAGAATGCCTCAGACACCTAAAAAGCTCATGTCCTAAAAGATCATAAAATATCAGCGAGAAGTAATTAAAAAAACAAAGTTCAAATTTAGACTACACACGGAAGACATCGTGGGGCCGTGCGGACCCATGTTTCTCAAACTGAAGGAACTTACATAAAAACTAGGGAGAGAAGTCACAAACCTTCAGGTATTGGCTCTATAAACATCATTTTCTACGATCTGTTTAATTTTGGAGTTAATAAGCAAGTCGCGCGGAGCGAAATTAATACATAACAATGTGGGTCCACACGGCCCCACGACGTCTACAGAAGGGTATTCACGTTTTTCCTTTTTTGAGAAGCTTTAGTCCGCACGGTAATAATTAAATTAATAATTTAATTTAATTACTTCTCGCGGAAATTTAACCACGGCGTCTACGACAGGGGATGCACGTTTTTGCTTCTTTGGAAAGCATGGGTCTACGGAATTAGGGTATTCATATTTTTCCTCCTTGAGAAGCATGGGTCCGCACGGCCCCACGATGTCTTCCGTGTGTAGTCGATAACCCGGTCGGGCGAAGGTTAAGTCAGCATGTTCGCCACCACAGATCTGTCAAGGTTTTTACACGAGTTCAGCCACCGACTCTCTACCTAGAGGGTCCCGGGACCCCCAGTTTTAAATTGTATGGGGTCCAAGGACCCCTTAGGCGGAACTTTAGAGGGTCCCAAAACCAGGAGGGCTTTTTGACGTTCTTTGAGACATCCACAAGCATACGCGCTTTGAACTTCGGTAAGGCGCTATATAAATACCCGTTATTATTATATAAGAGCGTGGGCGTATTTTTGTCATATCGGTTAGATTTACTCCTTACATTTGCGTCGGTAAAGATCTTGCAGAACATTTTCTCGTCTTCGAAATCGAACCAAGTGTACATTCTTGTCCATCTATATATATATACGACTTGTGTGTGTGTGTGTGTGTGTGTGTGTGTGTGTGTGTGTGTGTGTGTGTGTGTGTGTGTGTGTGTGTGTGTGTGTGTGTGTGTGTGTGTTCGCGATGCACGGCCAAGGTTCTCGATGGATCTGTTTCAAATTTGGTGGCCATATTCAGGTACACCCCGGACACAACCTGGTCGATGAAATATTTCAACACGTGCTCTCAGCGCGCAGCGCTGAACCGATTTTGGTTTTTCTGTTCATCTTCCCAGATCCATTCCCACTAACTCTTCCTTATCTTCTCCAGTGTTTTGCGTTTATCTCCCTTCCTTCGTGTGGCGTCAATCCATATTCCCGTTTCTATTTTTAGAAGGTCACTGTCGACAACGCTCAATCCATATTCCCGTTATACTATTTTTAGAAGGTCACTGTCCCGGCGAAGCCGGGTATTACTCTTCCTTATCTTCTCCAGTGTTTTGCGCGTTTATCTCCCTTCCTTCGTGCGGTGCGCCGGCGAAGCCGGGTATTCGGTTCGACTTCTTCCCGGCGAAGCCGTACCCGGCGAAGCGGGTATTCATCTATTGATTCATTCTGTAGTTCTGTATATAGATATGGACACTAGATTACAGTCTGCAAATCAGTACCGACGGTACGCATGATAACACAAAAGTAGTGCGTCCCATGACAAGCTCTTTTCAAATATAGTGCGTCCAGGGACCCCTTTGAAGAACTTCTAGTACTGAGGTGTTTTCGTCTTTGTAGAGCGTATAGGACGCAGGGACGCACAGTTTGGGGAGCGCTGGCCTTTTTTCATGGGAGAAGAGTATACCCTTCAACTTCAACTCTTGGCAAAACCCTGCTTCAAAGCCTGGCTGCTTCGCGTGTGCAGAGCCGGAATATTCTGTTGAATTTATTTCGTATGTACCACTTATGTCAACGTGCTAAATTACTTTATGAGCAAAAAATCCAAACAAATAAACAAACAAACAAACCAAGAAAACAAAAACAAAATCCTACTCTGCAGAAAACTCAGCCTAATCTCAATTTTTGGTATGTGCCTAAGTGAAAGGATCCTCTTATTTATTTATTTTATTTATTTACGAGGATTTATATCGCGCACGTATCTCACCACACAAGGCGACTCAAGGCGCATGTTACCTATTAATGCCGTGTGAGATGGAATTTTTTACACAATATATCACGCATTCACATCGGCCAGTAGATCGACTGCCTTTAGGCGCTGCATCCACCTTTCACGGCCTTAGTCAGTGTAAAAAAGCCTTAAATCAGAACTGCGGCGGTTAACGTTATTGCTTACTAGAGGAGGAATGCTCCTTTAAAATTTCGTCGCAACTCCTGCCAAAAGTACTGTGAAGTGTTTTGCTACGCTCGCTTTACAAAACCTTAATGCTAAAATAACACGCTTTAGCCTGTTAGTCGGTTAGGCAGAAATCAGGCCAGAGTGATTGGAAGTTCTCTGTTTTTTGCTTACAGCCAAAGACCTTGGTTTAGAAGGCGGCGTATGGCAGCCTAAATGGCGGGGTGAAAACGGTCATACACGTAAAACCCCACTCGTGCACCACGAGTGTTCGTGGGAGTTTCAGCCCATGTACACAGAAGAAGAAGAAGGTTAATTTTTTTACCTGAAGACTATTGAAGTTGTCACTGGAACGATGAGGATCTTTTACTTTTACTTATTCCAGCAACTGTGATTTCTTTGAGGGGATGATGCGTACGTGTGTGTGTGTGTGTGTGTGTGTGTGTGTGTGTGTGTGTGTGTGTGTGTGACTGACGCTTGATGTTGTATTGTGATTTTGTCGTCAATGTTAGTGTAATGTATGTTAATTGATGTTGATTTTTTATTTTATTTTTATTTTATAGCTGCGTATGTTGCATGGGTGTAATTGGCTAGAGTGAATGGAGTGAAAACCGCATCTGTCAAAACGAATTCCAAAACTTGGGCAATAAAATGTTTTTAAATATTGGCCGCTATACAGAAGAATTGCAGGATTTATGGTGTGCATGTGACAGGATTGTGTGTTAAAGATGCCATCATCCCTGTGTAAACGTTGTTGTAAATCAACAAAGATTTGTCCAAGCTTTTACATCGGCTGAAAGCATCTTACAACTAGGACAAAAACAACTACAGCTTGACTCATGTCTGTGTCAGACATATTGGGTATGATTTTGCTGAATTATAGGAATACTATTGATCAGACCTTTTTGAGGGAATTACTGGCGAATTTGACGAATCTGGGGAATTCATTGTACCCTAAATCTAGACGCACGCTGCACAATTGTCTCGATAACGCCCCACAAGTATCATGGTAATTGATGAAAATCAAACAAGAAAGTAACTCAGTGGAACTAACTTCCTGAGACAGCTGAGGAAGTTCAAAGTGTCCTCCTCCATCATGTCCCAGTTCTACAGGGCTGCTGTAGAGAGTCTCCTTACCTTTTCTATCACGGTTTGGTACAGCAGCTCCTGCCAGTTTGAGAAAGAAAAACTGGAGAAGGTCGACGTTAGGGCTGCCAGCAGGATCATTGGCAGAGATCTCCCCTCTATACACTCCCTTCACATCCTGCGCATGATGAGGAAATGTAGGTCCATCATGCAAGATCCCACACACCCGGCTGGTCATCTCTTCCAGCCTCTGCTCTCGGGGCGCAGGCTCAGAACCCTCAGATGCCGTACGGCAAGACTCAGAAACAGTTTCTACCCCCAGGCTGTCCTGGCTTTTAATAACCGGTAAATGAACTCTACAGACTGTGACACGTTTTAGGATGCTCTAGGAGTATGGTTTT
Organism: Littorina saxatilis; assembly: GCF_037325665.1. Classification (NCBI taxonomy): domain Eukaryota; kingdom Metazoa; phylum Mollusca; class Gastropoda; order Littorinimorpha; family Littorinidae; genus Littorina; species Littorina saxatilis. The sequence goes on from NC_090248.1 coordinate 36,422,069, forward strand.
AGTAGCTGACATTACATACTGTGATATATAGAGTGGGTTTTAGCATGGTGACACCACTGTGACGCGATGAAGCCAGACTATGTTTTAGCAGCTGGTTATATTACCGGAATACACATCTAGTATGTTTTAGTAGTTTTAGTCGTTCTTTAACCACTGTGATGTGTTGGAAGAGTTTATTTTTATGTGCTGTTTTAGAGGTACATTTTATCAGTATGGAACATGTTCAGTTCTTACAGTAGTTGATAGTGGGGGGGGGGGGGGGGGGGATCCTATCTTATTCTGCGTACTTTTATTGTGGTTCCGATAGCTCTTAGAGTTTCATAGTTCTCACCATGTCTGTATAGTGTATGTATTAGTTACTGTGATACCAAATTGTCTTACCCATGTATGTATGATGCTATGCGCCAGTGATGTATGAATGCTATTTATTTTTGTTTTTATCACACAGCAAGCTGCTTTCCTCGTGTATTTTTTATGTTCATTCATGTATTGTACACTTGGCAATAAATTATCTATCTATCTATCTATCTTAACCTTCACAAAGAGTGCCCTTTCTTTGCCTATTTGAAGACATTAAATTGAGCTTTTAAAACATTTGCTTTTGCAAAGTGAAGGCAGTGCTCCAGCGCGGTAACATTATCTACATAATTTTATGGTACGAAGCGATTTGAAGGCCTTTTAAAGTCGTATCTGACAATTAGTCATTGTGCACAATGAATTCATAAAAACACACACTCTGCAAAGATAGAAGACGGGCTGTGGATCGTTGAAATGAACCTGCTTTAGGCACAGCCTGTCCCGTCAAAACAGCGGCCTTTGTTGTATTGTAGATTCCATGGCTTTGTAAAATGTGAATGAGAATGAAACAAATCCTGTTTAAACCAACTGAAATAAACCAGGGTAGACCAGTGGGAGAAAAAAAAGAAGAAAAAAAGTTTACTCTGATCAGAAAACCAGGACGCGTGTCGGTATTTCTGCAGGGACAAAAGTAGGTTCGGTTTACAGCAAATTCCCAAGCAAAGCTACTTCTACTTGTATGCAGCTGTGCTCTGGGAATGAATGTGGAATCTTAGATACGATATACTGTGCGTGCCTGCAATAACGTCGGTGCAGTGGTATTTTGTGCTGTCGTTTTTTCTCATCGGTATGTAGGGTATAGCTAAAGTGTACACTACATTGGGGTGTGCACGTTAAAGATCCCACGATTGACAAAACGGTCTTTCCTGGCAAATTTGTATAGGCATAGATAAAAAAAATGTCCACCAAATACCCGTGTGACTTGGAATAATAGGCCGTGAAAAGTCAATATGTGAGTCGCATGTCACCTTTGCATGATTTTCATATTTTCACATTTTCCTAATGAGTTTTTTATGCTCTATCCAGTGGTGAAAATCGTTTTAGAAAAGAGCGAAAACTGTTTGAGTTCTAAGCCTGGGACTAAGGTGACCCTCACACTGTTACCAGACACTCCCCGGACTTATATTAAGCCTAGCGCAGAACCGCGCGAGGTGACATGCGACTCATTTCGTGGTGGAGGGTCACATACTCGCCGTAATGGCTTGAGATTTACTGGCCGATGTGAATGCGTGATATATTGTGTAAAAAATTCCATTTCTTTATTTGGTGTTTAAACGTCGTTTTCAACCGTTCAAGGTTATATCGCGACGGAAAAAATTCCATCTCACACGGCAGAAATTAATATGTAAAGCGCTTGGAGAACGTCAAGCGCTATATAAATCTCCCATATAAATAAATAAATAAATAAAGTCCTACCTGTGTATTCGGGCCATTTTTTCAGATGTGGCCAGGCTTTTACACGGGGTAATGCCATCCTTCCACTTGGATACATACCAAAAAACGAAAGTCTGGCTGAAATGATTATAAGACATAGAGAGAATACTACATGGCTTGCTGTGTCGTACCAGATTTAAACGAGTTGTTTTTTTAAATATTGAACTGCGAGCGAAAGCGAGCTGTTCACTATTTGAAAAAGCAACGAGTGTAAATTTGGTACGACACAGCAAGCCATGTAGTATTCTGTTTATCCTACATACTGTACTTACGTGTATTTTACTGAAAATGTCTTGCAGTCGAGGCAGCTAAATTGAAGACGCTTGTTTTGGAACCTGATCTCTTCTAAAGCCTCGTGCAATCTATTACGTGAAAGCAAAGAAACGTCACTCCGAAAGTGTGGCGTGACGTGTTAGTTCTACAGATTCATGGAGGGTAATGACGTTTGTTTCGGTGACTTGCGGCATCATAAGCAGTGGAAAAACAGGTCCCTGCCAGACTTGCTTGACATGACCTCATTTACATGATATACACACGTGTGATTTGAACGATTATTATCTCACGGGTGTCTCTCTCACGTATGTAGGATAAACATTCATACACATTCCCACTCTGCACGAGATGTTGATTTTTGGTGTGGGTGCAAGTAGAGGGACAATCTTACCTGGGAAGGATTGTGGCTTTAAAGAGGCTCACTGTGATTTCAAGAAGGTTCAGTATTTAAAATGTGCACAGCCTGTTGTTAGTGCCACTCTGTAATCGAGTGGAATGGTTGTTGTGAAAGAAAGAAGGAACGAGAGAAAGTGAGAGAGAAAGAAAGAAAGAAAGAAAGAATGAATGAAAGAAAGAAAGAAAGATAAATAAGGATATAAATA
>NC_090248.1:36429734-36530819 GCF_037325665.1 Littorina saxatilis
GACAGCTCCTCTGTGAGGTCTGCGAGCTCTCAAACCAGCTTCATGCAGGCGGTTCCGCACTGTCTGGTCCGATAATCGGTGTGGCCCGGGGAGAGCCTGGACAGAAGATGAGGCCGACAGGAAACGATTCCGGAGGTGGCGGAGCCGTATGAAGCGGTCGTGAGCAGCAGTTGTCGCCCTTGGTCTTCCCGCTCGTGGCAAGTCAGCAACGGAGCCAGTGGCTTGAAACCTGATCCACAGTCTACTGATGGTGCTCTGGGACACGTGGAAGTGCCTGGCGATTGCACTTTGACTTTGGCCTGCTTGTAAACGACCCAATGCAATTTGGCGGTCTTCTCTGCTCAATCGGGTCATCTTTCGTCGCTGAATTGTCGTCTGATTTCTTTGTGGCGAACAATCCGCTTTTATGGGTTTTGGAAGACATGGTGGGAGCTCAATATTCCCCGAGTTTCACGAGATTACACTGAAGCATGACGAGTGGTCATGCCAAATGAGCAATTTTGACATTGTAGCCACTGATAACGCATGGGTCACGTGCAGAGCTCACTTGTGGCAATGGACGAAAGGTCCACGACCAGATAAACATTTTCTGCAGTTTGGTGGATATCCTTGTAGCCATATAACTAAATTAACCAAATAGTACAAGCTATGCGTTTCTTTTTTTGAACAGTATATATACGCTCGTACTGAATATACAGTCGGCATAGAAAGTTTGGTGAAAGCTGAAACAACAACACACACACTCCAGTAACTACTTGGACACTTGTATACCTTTAGTTGTAGCCTACAATGTAAACATAATATTCCTGTAATTGATCAATGGAAATGCTTACAACTTTCACTTTTGGTGCTCCGAAATATCACTGTGTCCATGTGAAATCAGGGGGTCTTAAAAGGATTGTATCAATGTTCTCAACAGTCTTTGCGTCAGTACTGATATAGGCTATGTTTGGCATGGTGAATTTGCTGTTAGCTGAAACAACAGACACGCTTCGATCAGCACTACAGGGAAATGTTCTTAGCTGAATGCTTGGCTGCGTCGGCGTATAGGGAAAATCGTGTTTTCGAACACCAGAACGGTATAATATTTGACTTTTGGATTCTAGTTATGTTTGCACTTGGGAGTTACAATACCCTACAATACAATACAATACAATACAATACAATACAATACAATACAATACAATACGATACGATACGATACAATACAATACTGTTCAATTCAATTCTTCTTCTTCTTCTTCAGTGTTCGACGGTCAATTCAATTCAATTCAATGCAATGCAATACATTACAAAACAATACAATACATTACGATGCAATGCAATGCAACGCAACGCAACACAACACAACACAATACAATACAATACAATACAGTGAACAAGACAGCATCGTAGTACAGTCCAATTTAAATTAAAACGCAGTACAACTCAACATCGATTTTATTGAATTTTAATTTTTAAAAAATCACTTATTTCTAGCACAATAAGCGCGAGTCAGTTCTATTATTATTAGTCGTTTGTTTTCAGGCATAAACCTGCCATTGTAAGCACTGAAGTTTTGTTGCGAGCACTTGTGCGGTTAGCCCAGGGCTGTTTTTGCAGTCAGCGCAGGTCAAGTGCTGCTCAGCTACGGCTAAAACAAGCGTACAGAAGAGCGCTTGTGGATATTCTTCCTTGTCCACTGACCGTACATGCAGGGCCGGACCAAATGAGTTGTAAGGCGCGCGAACTAGGGGGGTCCGGGGGCATGCTCCCCCGGAAAATTTTTGAAAAACGGTTAAAATCTGTGCAATCTGGTGCATTCTGGGCCTTGTTTTGAGGGTTAAGAGCAGCATTGTTTTGGTGCTAAAACTAGTAAAAAAAACCACCACTCAAAGCAAGGTACATGCTTTTTCCAGGGGTGGGGTTCCGGAACCCCTGGAACCCCCCCCTGGGTCCGGCCCTGACATGCACTGTGCATGTACTGTACAGTATCTGACCATATAAAGTTAAAGACGAAGCCAAAACCCGTCGAATTCTGAGCAAGAAGTAGATGCAGGTTCACAGAAATGTTTGTGTGTGTGGAGCATTCTTCATTGTTCACTGACTGTACTGTACAATATCTGCCCATGAAAAGGTTCAAGACAAAGCCACAACCGGCCGGTCTCAGGGCCGGACCCAGGGGGGGGGTTCCAGGGGTTCCGGAACCCCACCCCTGGAAAAAGCATGTACCTTGCTTTGAGTGTTTGTTTTTTTTATACTAGTTTTAGCACCAAAACAATGCTGCTCTTAACCCTCAAAACAAGGCCCAGAATGCACCAGATTGCACAGATTTTAACCGTTTTTCAAAAATTTTCCGGGGGAGCATGCCCCCGGACCCCCCTAGTTCGCGCGCCTGCAAAGCAGGCGCGCGCTTGTGGCTTCGCCACTTCGCTGATTTGCCCCCCCCAAAAAGGAGGAACCCCCCCCCCCCTTACAACTCATTTGGTCCGGCCCTGGGTCTAAATATTGGGCCCTATTGCTACGCTGAAAACACAATACCTGTTAGTATTAGTTCAGACTAGCATTCAGTCTTTTGTGCTGTTTATGTGAACGCCATCATACCTGTTACAGTTGCTGTCTTACTGTGCCGTTAGTTCAAAGCAGCGTTCGCTCTTTCACGATGTTCACGTGCATTTGTTGTTGATGTGTCCACAGACCTGATCAAGGAGCTCAAGCAGCAATAGTTTCTATTCCCATGAGTTCAAAGCAGCGTTCATTCTTTCACGATGTTCACGTGCATGTTTTTGATAAAGAATACTTCATGGCTTGGTGTGTGAGCTTAAGCAGCAATAGTTTCTATCCCATTACATTAGTTCAAAGCAGCGTTCACTCTTTCACGATGTTCACGTGCATGTCTTTGATTCTGTGTTCACAGACCTGATCAAGGAGCTAGAGCAGCATGCCCAGCGTCAGATCCTGGCCTGTCAGAACATGGGCTTCACTCACCGGGGCAGCAGGGCGGCCCAGAGCGTCCTCGGCCTCAAGCACACCGTATCCCCCTCCGCCTTCCACCCCTCCTCCTTCTTCTCCAGGCACGTGTCGCGGGAGGAGCGAGTGTCAAGGTCGGGGACACCGGGCACGATGGGTGCGGGGGTGGGACTGGGTGAGGGTGAGGAGGCGGGGAGGAGCAGGCGGAGAGCGATCCACCCCCACCCTGCAGGAAAGCTGAGCATGCCGAGACTGTTGGTCCCGGACCGCCAGGACCAGGCTGCGTCTCGGCGAGCCACGCTTCCCACTGTCAACGGCAGCTCCTTGCAGGTAGTCTTGGCGCACAGTCTCACCAAGTGACGAGACTTTCTCTGTGGATAAGACGTGACAGACAGTCAGCTGCATAACTCGCGCACTGTGAGCCAGCTTCCGGTCACCTGCTTTGACTGAGACTCATTTTCGCACAGAGAGTCAGCTGATTTTCATGGACTGCAAACGAACTCCTGTGTAATTTGTAAGCGAACGTATGCCCTTTGTAAAACTTCGTTCTCTGAGGAGTGTGCGCGGACTCTCATTTTAACAACAAGTACGTCTGACTAGAATATAAATGCTGGCTCCATTAGTGCTCGAGGACATATGTGACAGTGACATGACTTCTTGAACGAACGCACCAATCCCCCTGGGAATGCCAGTGGAATTTGTCCTCCGATAAAAACTATTGTCTTCGGGCCGATTCCTGTGAGTTTGGTGAGAAGCGACTTTTTGTTTCAAAAATGTGATTTCTTTTGGAATGGCATCGAACTCAGTTACACAAAAACGAGGGGGGCGATGCTTTACCACGTGCACCGGGAATGGGCTTTTTGGACGTAACGTGCATGGGAATGGGGAAATTCTCGTAGCGTGCACCGTGCACAGAGGTCCGGCGTGCACCGTGCATGGAGCTTTTTCGTAACGTGCACCGTGGATCACCGTGCATGGCACTTTTGGCCTCAACGTGCACGTCTGACTAGAATATAAATGCTGGCTCCATTAGTGCTCGAGGACATATGTGACAGTGACATGACATGGTGACCCTCAAAAACTGATGATGTTTCGAAAGGGAAGTGTCAACTGAAACGTCCAAAGTGAGCAGTGACTCTCAATGGAAATTAACTGATACTTTCAAATTTTGTAAAAAAAATAGAATAAAAATAAAAACCCGGTGCACATCCTTGAAAAGTGCGTGAATGCTTCAAAAGTAAGCTCCATTCTGTCAGTCAGGCGTTCCTGATTTCATGGGCAAATAAAACAGACTCTGACAACAACAAGGACTGGACAACTTTGTCTTCGTGTACCTGTCTTCTTGACACATACAACCAATTGCAAAAGGAGAGAATCAACTGTCTGAGGTTGATTTAACAGGGAATATATACGATCATAGCTCGTGCAGTTTGGCTGTGAATCGAACTGGTGATAGGGCAATGACCAAGCCTCACATTATGTGCGCGGTAACTTTTGAACCGAGCGTTCGAGTTGAACGAAGCTTTTCGCCGTTTGGTTGAATAACTTTCGCATAACCTTTTTTTTGGGTTAGACTCTGTGACTTCCTAAATCTTGAGGCGGAAGGTTATACAGTTGAACAGTTACTGACCATGCATACTTTAACCATATGTCCGTTTTTCGTGACGAAAGCTTGTTATAAACCCATGAGCCGAATGCATATTATTGGGGAAGAATGATGCGGACTTAACATATTCCACAAAAAAAAGCAACCAAAAAAAAGCGTGTGCATGTACCAGCTGAATGCATCCGTTTATTCTGCCTTCATTTAGTTATTTAATTTTATACTTTACTATCCCACTGCTTGGAAATTCGGCTGGCTTCCTCCCGGAAGTAAACTAGCTGGCAGCAGCAAGAGTCGCGCTATCCAGGTGTGTGCGTGTGTTCAGGTGTAATCAGCCATCTGCACTTCTGACAGAATGAACAAGGCCTTTTACGTGCCACGGCGGTGACTTGGCCGGAGTTTGGACATGGATACCGTCTCTGATGCCAGCAACTGAGCTACCAGTCGCCCTTCTTCTTTTTGATTTGTGGGTCGCACTGCACCCAAAACAAAACACAAAACATTGCAATGTGAAAACATGTACCCCGTTGATTTTTCTTGTACCTGATTTTGCCCCCCCCCCCCTTTGCGAATGTTATGCAGGCTTATTTTTCAAAGAGTGTGTCCTCTTTGCGTCAACTTCATTCTTGGATAAATAATCGTAAGCACACAAAGGGAGAGAGAGAGAGACTGAGAGAGAGAGAGAGAGACTGAGAGAGAGAGAGAGAGACAGACAGACAGACAGACAGACAGACACAGACAGACAGCCAGACAGATATCATCATCCAACCCTACCCCCCCCCCCCCAAACCATTGAATAAAAAAGCACCACCCCAGTCCGAACAAAGTCAACAGCAATATCTTTAGAACACCTCCACTTCTTTGCCTTCCTTCAGTCTCAACGTTAGTTTATCTGTTACTGATACGCAAAACTAAAACGAGATAACTTGCACACAATGATGCACTGTCTTTCAGTCCAACACAGTGTAGTATACCGCTCTGACAAAACCCTGCTCTCGTCGGTCAAAGTGTTGTGTTTCACTGATCAAAGCAGTGACCTTGAAAATGTGTATTGAGGGCACAATTCTTCCGGCCGTGAAAGCAGTTCGGATCACCGTCTCAGATCTCCCTACATACTTCTACATGGGATAAGAACATCCTTCCACCTGGACATATATTAATAATCAACATCCTGACTGCGTCTTGTGGCATAGTGAGAAGCTTTTGTTGATTTTTTTGGTCATTTTACAAAGAGCCACTGGAGTCAAAACAAGTATTCATGAAAATCATGAATCCCACTGTGCACAGAGAGCACCCATGATGTTGATTGTTGGTATGTGACCGAGTGGAGGGATGCTCTTATCCCGTGTAACACCCTTGATGTTGATTGTTGGTATGTGACCGAGTGGAGGGATGGTCTTATCCCGTGTAACACCCTTGATGTTGATTGTTGGTATGTGACCGAGTGGAGGGATGGTCTTATCCCATGTAACACCCTTGATGTTGATTGTTGGTATGTGACCGAGTGGAGGGATGCTCTTATCCCGTGTAACACCCTTGATGTTGATTGTTGGTATGTGACCAAGTGGAGGGATGCTCTTATCCCGTGTAACACCCTTGATGTTGATTGTTGGTATGTGACCAAGTGAAGGGATGGTCTTATCCCGTGTAAAAGCCATGATGTTGATTGTTGGTATGTGACCGAGTGAAGGGATGGTCTTATCCCGTGTAACACCCCTGATGTTGATTGTTGGTATGTGACCGAGTGAAGGGATGGTCTTATCCCGTGTAAAAGCCATGATGTTGATTGTTGGTATGTGACCGAGTGAAGGGATGCTCTTATCCCATGTAACACCCATGATGTTGATTGTTGGTATGTGACCAAGTGGAGGGATGCTCTCATCCCGTGTAACACCCTTGATGTTGATTGTTGGTATGTGACCAAGTGAAGGGATGGTCTTATCCCGTGTAACACCCTTGATGTTTGTTGGTATGTGACCGAGTGAAGGGATGGTCTTATCCCGTGTAAAAGCCATGATGTTGATTGTTGGTATGTGACCGAGTGAAGGGATGCTCTTATCCCATGTAACACCCATGATGTTGATTGTTGGTATGTGACCAAGTGAAGGGATGGTCTTATCCCGTGTAACACCCCTGATGTTGATTGTTGGTATGTGACCGAGTGGAGGGATGGTCTTATCCCGTGTAACACCCCTGATGTTGATTGTTGGTATGTGACCGAGTGAAGGGATGCTCTTATCCTGTGTAACACCCCTGATGTTGATTGTTGGTATGTGACCGAGTGAAGGGATGCTCTTATCCCATGTAACACCCATGATGTTGATTGTTGGTATGTGACCAAGTGAAGGGATGGTCTTATCCCATGTAACACCCCTGATGTTGATTGTTGGTATGTGACCAAGTGAAGGGATGGTCTTATCCCATGTAACACCCTTGATGTTGATTGTTGGTATGTGACCGAGTGGAGGGATGGTCTTATCCCGTGTAACACCCTTGATGTTGATTGTTGGTATGTGACCGAGTGGAGGGATGGTCTTATCCCATGTAACACCCTTGATGTTGATTGTTGGTATGTGACCGAGTGGAGGGATGCTCTTATCCCATGTAACACCCTTGATGTTGATTGTTGGTATGTGACCAAGTGGAGGGACGGTCTTATCCCGTGTAACACCCATGATGTTGATTGTTGGTATGTGACCAAGTGAAGGGATGCTCTTATCCCATGTAACACCCTTGATGTTTGTTGGTATGTGACCGAGTGGAGGGATGGTCTTATCCCATGTAACACCCTTGATGTTTGTTGGTATGTGACCGAGTGGAGGGATGTTCTTATCCCGTGTAACACCCATGATGTTGATTGTTGGTATGTGACCAAGTGTAGGGATGTTCTTATCCCGTGTAACACCCTTGATGTTGATTGTTGGTATGTGACCAAGTGGAGGGATGGTCTTATCCCGTGTAACACCCTTGATGTTGATTGTTGGTATGTGACCAAGTGGAGGGATGGTCTTATCCCATGTAACACCCTTGATGTTGATTGTTGGTATGTGACCGAGTGGAGGGATGGTCTTATCCCGTGTAACACCCATGATGTTGATTGTTGGTATGTGACCAAGTGGAGAGATGGTCCTATCCCGTGTAACACCCTTGATGTTGATTGTTGGTATGTGACCGAGTGGAGGGATGCTCTTATCCCATGTAACACCCTTGATGTTGATTGTTGGTATGTGACCGAGTGGAGGGATGCTCTTATCCCATGTAACACCCCTGATGTTGATTGTTGGTATGTGACCAAGTGGAGGGATGGTCTTATCCCATGTAACACCCTTGATGTTGATTGTTGGTATGTGACCGAGTGGAGGGATGCTCTTATCCCATGTAACACCCTTGATGTTGATTGTTGGTATGTGACCGAGTGGAGGGATGCTCTTATCCCATGTAACACCCTTGATGTTGATTGTTGGTATGTGACCGAGTGTAGGGATGGTCTTATCCCGTGTAACACCCATGATGTTGATTGTTGGTATGTGACCGAGTGGAGGGACGGTCTTATCCCATGTTGATTGTTGGTATGTGACCAAGTGGAGGGATGCTCTTATCCCATGTAACACCCTTGATGTTGATTGTTGGTATGTGACCGAGTGGAGGGATGGTCTTATCCCATGTAACACCCTTGATGTTGATTGTTGGTATGTGACCGAGTGGAGGGATGCTCTTATCCCATGTAACACCCTTGATGTTGATTGTTGGTATGTGACCGAGTGAAGGGATGGTCTTATCCCGTGTAACACCCCTGATGTTGATTGTTGGTATGTGACCGAGTGGAGGGATGGTCTTATCCCGTGTAACACCCTTGATGTTGATTGTTGGTATGTGACCAAATGGAGGGATGGTCTTATCCCGTGTAACACCCTTGATGTTGATTGTTGATATGTGACCGAGTGGAGGGATGGTCTTATCCCGTGTAACACCCATGATGTTGATTGTTGGTATGTGACCAAGTGAAGGGATGGTCTTATCCCGTGTAACACCCTTGATGTTGATTGTTGGTATGTGACCGAGTGAAGGGATGCTCTTATCTCATGTAACACCCATGATGTTGATTGTTGGTATGTGACCGAGTGAAGGGATGCTCTTATCCCGTGTAACACCCTTGATGTTGATTGTTGGTATGTGACCAAGTGGAGGGATGGTCTTATCCCATGTAAAACCCTTGATGTTGATTGTTGGTATGTGACCGAGTGGAGGGATGCTCTTATCCCATGTAACACCCTTGATGTTGATTGTTGGTATGTGACCGAGTGGAGGGATGCTCTTATCCCGTGTAACACCCTTGATGTTGATTGTTGGTATGTGACCGAGTGAAGGGATGGTCTTATCCCGTGTAACACCCCTGATGATGATTGTTGGTATGTGACCGAGTGGAGGGATGCTCTTATCCCATGTAACACCCTTGATGTTGATTGTTGGTATGTGACCAAGTGAAGGGATGGTCTTATCCCGTGTAACACCCATGATGTTGATTGTTGGTATGTGACAGAGTGGAGGGATGGTCTTATCCCGTGTAACACCCTTGATGTTGATTGTTGGTATGTGACCGAGTGGAGGGATGCTCTTATCCCGTGTAACACCCTTGATGTTGATTGTTGGTATGTGACCGAGTGGAGGGATGGTCTTATCCCATGTAACACCCATGATGTTGATTGTTGGTATGTGACCGAGTGGAGGGATGGTCTTATCCCATGTAACACCCTTGATGTTGATTGTTGGTATGTGACCAAGTGAAGGGATGGTCTTATCCCATGTAACACCCCTGATGTTGATTGTTGGTATGTGACCAAGTGAAGGGATGGTCTTATCCCATGTAACACCCTTGATGTTGATTGTTGGTATGTGACCGAGTGGAGGGATGGTCTTATCCCATGTAACACCCTTGATGTTGATTGTTGGTATGTGACCAAGTGGAGGGATGGTCTTATCCCATGTAACACCCCTGATGTTGATTGTTGGTATGTGACCGAGTGGAGGGATGCTCTTATCCCGTGTAACACCCTTGATGTTGATTGTTGGTATGTGACCGAGTGGAGGGATGCTCTTATCCCGTGTAACACCCATGATGTTGATTGTTGGTATGTGACCGAGTGAAGGGATGCTCTTATCCCATGTAACACCCATGATGTTGATTGTTGGTATGTGACCGAGTGGAGGGATGGTCTTATCCCGTGTAACACCCATGATGTTGATTGTTGGTATGTGACCGAGTGGAGGGATGCTCTTATCCCATGTAACACCCCTGATGTTGATTGTTGGTATGTGACCGAGTGGAGGGATGCTCTTATCCCATGTAACACCCCTGATGTTGATTGTTGGTATGTGACCGAGTGGAGGGATGCTCTTATCCCGTGTAACACCCCTGATGTTGATTGTTGGTATGTGACCTAGTGAAGGGATGCTCTTATCCCGTGTAACACCCCTGATGTTGATTGTTGGTATGTGACCGAGTGGAGGGATGCTCTTATCCCGTGTAACGCCCATGATGTTGATTGTTGGTATGTGACCGAGTGGAGGGATGCTCTTATCCCGTGTAACACCCATGATGTTGATTGTTGGTATGTGACCGAGTGGAGGGATGCTCTTATCCCATGTAACACCCATGATGTTGATTGTTGGTATGTGACCGAGTGGAGGGATGGTCTTATCCCGTGTAACACCCATGATGTTGATTGTTGGTATGTGACCGAGTGGAGGGATGCTCTTATCCCATGTAACACCCATGATGTTGATTGTTGGTATGTGACCGAGTGGAGGGATGCTCTTATCCCAAGTAACACCCCTGATGTTGATTGTTGGTATGTGACCGAGTGGAGGGATGCTCTTATCCCGTGTAACACCCCTGATGTTGATTGTTGGTATGTGACCGAGTGGAGGGATGCTCTTATCCCGTGTAACACCCCCGATGTTGATTGTTGGTATGTGACCGAGTGGAGGGATGCTCTTATCCCGTGTAACACCCCTGATGTTGATTGTTGGTATGTGACCGAGTGGAGGGATGGTCTTATCCCGTGTAACACCCTTCATGTTTATTGTTGGTATGTGACCAAGTGGAGGGATGCTCTTATTCCATGTAACACCCTTGATGTTGATTGTTGGTATGTGACCGAGTGGAGGGATGGTCTTATCCCGTGTAACACCCATGATGTTGATTGTGGGTATGTGACCGAGTGGAGGGATGGTCTTATCCCATGTAACACCCATGATGTTGATTGTTGGTATGTGACCGAGTGGAGGGACGGTCTTATCCCGTGTAACACCCTTGATGTTGATTGTTGGTATGTGACCGAGTGGAGGGATGCTCTTATCCCGTGTAACACCCATGATGTTGATTGTTGGTATGTGACCGAGTGTAGGGATGCTCTTATCCCGTGTAACACCCTTGATGTTGATTGTTGGTATGTGACCGAGTGGAGGGATGCTCTTATCCCATGTAACACCCATGATGTTGATTGTTGGTATGTGACCGAGTGGAGGGATGGTCTTATCCCATGTAACACCCATGATGTTGATTGTTGGTATGTGACCGAGTGGAGGGATGCTCTTATCCCGTGTAACACCCTTGATGTTGATTGTTGGTATGTGACCGAGTGGAGGGATGGTCTTATCCCATGTAACACCCTTGATGTTGATTGTTGGTATGTGACCGAGTGGAGGGATGCTCTTATCCCGTGTAACACCCTTGATGTTGATTGTTGGTATGTGACCGAGTGGAGGGATGGTCTTATCCCGTGTAACACCCATGATGTTGATTGTTGGTATGTGACCGAGTGGAGGGATGGTCTTATCTCATGTAACACCCTTGATGTTGATTGTTGGTATGTGACCGAGTGGAGGGATGGTCTTATCCCGTGTAACACCCATGATGTTGATTGTTGGTATGTGACCAAGTGGAGGGATGCTCTTATCCCATGTAACACCCTTGATGTTGATTGTTGGTATGTGACCGAGTGGAGGGATGGTCTTATCCCATGTAACACCCTTGATGTTGATTGTTGGTATGTGACCGAGTGAAGGGATGCTCTTATCCCGTGTAACACCCTTGATGTTGATTGTTGGTATGTGACCAAGTAGAGGGATGGTCTTATCCCGTGTAACACCCTTGATGTTGATTGTTGGTATGTGACCAAGTGAAGGGATGGTCTTATCCCATGTAACACCCATGATGTTGATTGTTGGTATGTGACCGAGTGGAGGGATGGTCTTATCCCGCGTAACACCCTTGATGTGGATTTTTGGTATGTGTCCAAATGGAGGCATGGTCTTATCCCATGTAACACCCATGATGTTGATTGTTGGTATGTGACCAAGTGAAGGGATGGTCTTATCCCGTGTAAAAGCCATGATGTTGATTGTTGGTATGTGACCGAGTGTAGGGATGCTCTTATCCCATGTAACACCCTTGATGTTGATTGTTGGTATGTGACCGAGTGGAGGGATGGTCTTATCCCATGTAACACCCCTGATGTTGATTGTTGGTATGTGACCAAGTGGAGGGATGGTCTTATCCCATGTAACACCCTTGATGTTGATTGTTGGTATGTGACCAAGTGGAGGGATAGTCTTGTCCCGTGTAACACCCTTGATGTTGATTGTTGGTATGTGACCGAGTGGAGGGATGGTCTTATCCCGTGTAACACCCATGATGTTGATTGTTGGTATGTGACCGAGTGGAGGGATGGTCTTATCCCGTGTAACACCCTTGATGTTGATTGTTGGTATGTGACCGAGTGGAGGGATGGTCTTATCCCGTGTAACACCCTTGATGTTGATTGTTGGTATGTGACCAAGTGGAGGGATGGTCTTATCCCATGTTGATTGTTGGTATGTGACCAAGTGGAGGGATAGTCTTGTCCCATGTTGATTGTTGGTATGTGACCAAGTGGAGGGATGGTCTTATCCCATGCTGATTGTTGGTATGTGACCAAGTGGAGGGATGGTCTTATCCCATGTAACACCCTTGATGTTGATTGTTGGTATGTGACCGAGTGGAGGGATGCTCTTATCCCATGTAACACCCCTGATGTTGATTGTTGGTATGTGACCGAGTGGAGGGATGCTCTTATCCCATGTAAAAGCCTGGTCAGGTCTGAGATGATGAGTCGAAATGTTTACGCGGGAAGGACAGCGCCTTTAAAATATTGTTCAGTATTCTGGCGTTCTTTACAGCCAGCATGACTAACAGTATTTTGTGTATTTTGTACTCTACTTATGCCTTATATATTCACTCTTACAAAAAATAACAATAAATGGTCTACGTTCTTGTGTTTTCAATTCTTGGTCTTCGTATGTGTGTGTGTGTCCGTGTGTGTGTGTGTGTGTGTGTCAGTGCGTATGTGTGTGTGTGTGTGTGTGCGAGCGTCCGTGCTCGCGTGCAGGTACACCATCCCCAAACCCCACGCAGAGTTCACT
Organism: Littorina saxatilis; assembly: GCF_037325665.1. NCBI lineage: Eukaryota > Metazoa > Mollusca > Gastropoda > Littorinimorpha > Littorinidae > Littorina > Littorina saxatilis. Next base: position 36,442,750 of record NC_090248.1, read on the forward strand.
AGGCTAGATATCCACACAAATTTAAAACCCTGTTTTTCATAAATAAGGAACTTGCAAAGAATGACCAGCGCATTGTTTTCCTTGTTGGGGAAAAGGACGTATGATTAGCACACAGTTGTCCCAAAAGGTCAAGCTAAGCAAAACACGTAGACCGTCTTTGCTATAGAGAGGGGGTGAGAGGAGGGGGAGCCAGAAGGGGATGTGAACCGGACGGAGGGGGGGGGGGGGGGGGTAGTGTGTGCGCCGTGAGTATGTGTATATGTGTGTGTGTGTGTGAGAGAGAGAGAGCTGTTCGGTAACAAGGCTTCAAATGGCAACCGGTCATTGTGACGATCGAAGAAGTCGATTAAACAAACCCATAACAGTGCAGAAAGAAGCAGACCGGCCGTGCACACATCAGAGGTTCCAAAGCACGTCTAATGAACCTTGAATAACTCTGGTCATGCACCTGACATTTTATGTCCACACTTCGCTGCAAATTTAGCCATCCGTTTTTGGTTTATTATAATATAGTTTTTTTTCTGTTTCTGTGTGTGTGTGTGTGGGGGGGGGGGGTGGGGGGTGGGGAAGGGGCGGAGTGTGTCCGTACGTGTGTGTGTGTATGTTTCCGTGTGTCCCCGGTGTGAGAGAGAGAGAGAGAGAGAGAGAGAGAGAGAGAGAGAGAGAGAGAGAGCTGTTCGGTAATATTGGTTTCATATGGCAACCGGTCATTGTGACGATCGAAGTTTTCGATCAAGGAAACCCATAACAGTGGTGAGATCAGCAGGTCGATCGTGCACACATCAGCGGTTCCAAAGCACGTCTAATGAACCTTGAAAAAACCCTAGTCATGCACCCGTTATTTAATGCCTAAACTAAGCTGCAAATCTAGTCATCCGTTGTTGTCTTAGTATAAATACAATGGACGGCTGTGTGTGTGTGTGTGTGTGTGTTTGTGCGTGTGTATGTGTGTTTGCGTGTGACTGTGTGTGTGTGTGTGTGTATGCGTTTGTGTGTGTGTGTGCGTGTGTGTGACAAGTGACTGTGTAATCAACTAACCAAGCTCATGAATATAATTTACTTCGTCTTATTTTCAACCTACTATGCAAGGTCAGTGGAAGGTTTACTTCACCTCACACGTTCTTTCTCCATCTTTCTCGAGTCTCTCTCACTATTTTCACATGCTCGCACGCACACACATGTGACAAAGCGTTTTGCATTTCTGTCTGTTTTTATATTTAGTCAAGTTTTGACTAAATATTTTAACATCGAGGGGGAATCGAAACGAGGGTCGTGGTGTATGTGCGTGTGTCTGTCTGTGTGTGTGTGTGTGTGTAGAGCGATTCAGACTAAACTACTGGACCGATCTTTATGAAATTTGACATGAGAGTTCCTGGGTATGAAATCCCCGAACGTTTTTTTCATTTTTTTGATAAATGTCTTTGATGACGTCATATCCGGCTTTTCGTGAAAGTTGAGGCGGCACTGTCACGCCCTCATTTTTCAACCAAATTGGTTGAAATTTTGGTCAAGTACTCTTCGACGAAGCCCGGGGTTCGGTATTGCATTTCAGCTTGGTGGCTTAAAAATTAATTAATGACTTTGGTCATTAAAAATCTGAAAATTGTAAAAAAAAATAAAAATTTATAAAACGATCCAAATTTACGTTTATCTTATTCTCCATCATTTGCTGATTCCAAAAACATATCAATATGTTATATTTGGATTAAAAACAAGCTCTGAAAATTAAATATATAAAAATTATTATCAAAATTTTTTTTTCGAAATCAATTTAAAAACACTTTCATCTTATTCCTTGTCGGTTCCTGATTCCAAAAATATATAGATATGATATGTTTGGATTAAAAACACGCTCAGAAAGTTAAAACGAAGAGAGGTACAGAAAAGCGTGCTATGCAGCATAGCGTAACCACTACCCCGCTCTTCTTGTCAATTTCACTGCCTATGCCGTGAGCGGTGGACCACGAGTATACGGTCTTGCTGCGTTGCATTGCGTTCAGTTTCATTCTGTGAGTTCGACAGCTACTTGACTAAATATTGTATTTTCGCCTTACGCGACTTGTTTTTTTCTTTCTTGGTAAAACTGATTATGCCCAGAAGCACTCAGGTTACAGAATAATACAGCATACAATAATTTCATAACAAGCGTTGGTTCTTTCACAGCTGGACTTGAAAATGTAACAATTGAGATTTCAAGCAGTTTTAATACTAGATTCTCAAAAAAAGGTGGCGGAACAAAAAAGGTGGTAGAAAAAAAAGCGGAGAGTGTGCTTTATTGTTCTACAATAGATAGAAAGATAGAAAGAAAGAAAGAAAGAAAGAAGCAAGCTGATCAGAAAATAAGAAAGAAGGATAAGAACCTGAATGCACGCAAAGAAATAAACATCTTGTAACATGCACAGAATTTTCCTCAAAGCTCGTGATACATAAAAACACATCCAAACAGCTTGTCGAACATCGATGTTGTGTGATACATATAATACACAGTCGATCTGATAAACAAAGGGAAGTAAGCGCTCTAAATGCATATGATGTGCAAGGCCAAAAAAATAAAATAGTCTGTTTACGGTATCCCGACCGACCCTATTTTTTTGCGCGACCCTAGACTTTTTTTTTGGCATTTGAAAAAAACATAAAAAATTCTTTGTTTTTTGGCAAAATAACTTAAAAATATGTTTTTTTGGGGAAAAAAAATAAAAAAATCCCGACCTACCGACCCTATTTTTTTGGCCTATGTTACCGTAAACAGACTATTTTTGTGTGTGGCCTAATAGAGTAAGTCCAGTTATTCAGAACCATTATCCTGGTAAGAGAATTCTCATGCATTTGGAGTGCTTACTTCCCTTCATTTATCAGATCTCTAAACAGCGCTCCGCTTCATTTGTTTAAGATTCTCTCTATACAGTGAAACCCCCGTTTTAAGACCTCGAAAAGTCTGAGAAAATCATTTTCCTGAGATTCCAAACACAAACCACACAATCAATATACAACTGAAGGCAAAAGTACTGGAATAGGCTGCTGAAATAATGGTCCCCTGAACAAAATAAAGATAAGAGAATAATACAAAGATCAAACAGTTAAAAGGAATGTATGGATCTCTTTGTACGCATGCACCAACAAAGTGCAGATACTGGCACTGGGATGTTTCTTTGATTTATTTACTTTAACCTTCACCGGATCACGCTTTGGACTACAGTCTGGATGATGTGGGTAGTGTACGACCCATTCTTTCTAAATCCAAAAACAAAGAGACTGCCAACGTTCCAAAATTCAGAATCAAAAAGCAAGAAAGGTAGGTTGTTGGAACGTTTGTTCCAATCTTTGAACAATCTTTGAACAGTTTGTTTGAATCTGTGAATGTATTGTTTTGTCAAAAACAAACGTTCCAACAACCTAGCTTTCTTGTTTTTTGATTCCATTCTTTCTAAAGAGAGATTCAACGTACACGACCCATGCCATCTAAAAAGGGATAAACTCTTTACCGCCTCTTTGCAGAGTATGGGTCATACACGACTAATGCCATTCGAATAATGGATAAACATCGTAAAATTTCTTCTTTAATTCCATATGGGTTGTCCATGACCCACAACATCAGACTGTAGTTCAAATTCAAATGACGTCCTTCTTCATTTGTTTGTTTACAAAGATAATCCTTTAAAAATTGGTCGATAGGAAAAATCTTTGTTTTTTGGCAAAATAACTTAAAAATATGGGTTTTTTGAAGAAGAAAAAAATCACGACCTACCGACCCTATTTATTTTGCCTATGTTACCGTAAACAGACTATTTTTGTGTGTGGCCTAATTGAGTAAGTCCGAGTTATTCAGAACCATTATCCTGGTAAGAGAATTCTCATGCATTTGGAGTGCTTACTTCCCTTCATTTATCAGATCTCTAAACAGCGCTCCGCTTCATTTGTTTAAGATTCTCTCTATACAGTGAAACCCCCGTTTTAAGACCTCGAAAAGTCTGAGAAAATCGGGTCTTAAAAAGGAAGGAGTCTTATTAAAATGGGGGTAATTTTACAGAGGTTATGAACAGAAAGTCTGAGAAAACAAGGTCTTAAAAAGGAGGGAGTCTTAAAATGGGGGTATTTTTACAGAGGTTATGAACAGAAAGTCTGAGAAAACAAGGTCTTAAAAAGGAGGGAGTCTTAAATTGGGGGGGTTCCCCTGTAGTACACACTTGACCCACAAACGACATTTATTGCTATTACATTTCAGCGGTTTATTTTCCTGAGATTCCAAACACAAACCACACAATCAAAATACAACTGAAGGCAAAAGTACTGGAATACGCTGCTGAAATAATGGTCCCCTGAACAAAATAAAGATAAGAGAATAATACAAAGATCAAACAGTTAAAAGGAATGTATGGATCTCTTTGTACGCATGCACCAACAAAGTGCAGATACTGGCACTGGGATGTTTCTTTGATTTATTTACTTTAACCTTCACCGGATCACGCTTTGGACTACAGTCTGGATGATGTGGGTAGTGTGTGACCCATTCTTTCTAAATCCAATAACAAAGAGACTGCCAACGTTCCAAAATTCAGAATCAAAAAGCAAGAAAGGTAGGTTGTTGGAACGTTTGTTCCAATCTTTGAACAATTTTTGAACAGTTTGTTTGAATCTGTGAATGTATTGTTTTGTCAATAACAAACGTTCCAACAACCTACCTTTCTTGTTTTTTGATTCCATTCTTTCTAAAGAAAGATTCAACGTACACGACCCATGCCATCTGAAAAGGGATAAACTCTTTACCGCCTCTTTGCAGAGTATGGTTCATACACGACTAATGCCATTCGAATAATGGATAAACATCGTAAAATTCCTTCTTTGATTCCATTTGGGTTGTCCATGACCCACAACATCAGACTGTATAGTTCAATTTCAAATGACGTCCTTCTTGATTTGTTTGTTTACAAAGATAATCGTTTAAAAATTGGTCGATAGGAAAATTGGCATTTGGTAAAAAAAAATTTAAAAAAAAGAAAAAAAAAATTGTTTTTTGGCAAAATAACTTAAAAATATGGTTTAAAAAAATAAAAAAAATAAAAAAAATCCCGACCTACCGTCCCTATTTTTGTTGCCTATGTTACCGTAAACAGACTATTTTTGTGTGTGGCCTAATAGAGTAAGTCCGAGTTATTGAGAACCATAATCCTGGTTAGAGAATTCTCATGCATTTGGAGTGCTTACTTCCCTTCATTTATCAGATCTCTTAAACAGCGCTCCGCTTCATTTGTTTAAGATTCTCTCTATACAGTGAAACCCCCGTTTTAAGACCTCAAAAATTCTGAGAAAATCGGGTCTTAAAAAGGAAGGAGTCTTAAAATGGGGGTAATTTTACAGAGGTTATGAACAGAAAGCCTGAGAAAACGGTCTTAAAAAGGAGGGAGTCTTAAAATGGGGGTACTTTTTTGCAGATGTTATGAACAGAAAGTCTGAGAAAACAAAGTTCTTAAAAAGGAGGGAGTCTTACATTGGGGGGTCTTAAAATGGGGGTTCCACTGTAGTACACACTTGACCCACAAACGACATTTATTGCTATTACATTTCAGCGGTTTATTTTCCTGAGATTCCAAACACAAACCACACAATCAATATACAACTGAAGGCAAAAGTACTGGAATAGGCTGCTGAAATAATGGTCCCCTGAACAAAATAAAGATAAGAGAATAATACAAAGATCAAACAGTTAAAAGGAATGTATGGATCTTCTTGTACGCATGCACCAACAAAGTGCAGATACTGGCACTGGGATGTTTTTTTGATTTATTTACTTTAACCTTCACCGGATCACGCTTTGGACTACAGTCTGGATGATGTGGGTAGTGTACGACCCATTCTTTCTAAATCCAAAAACAAAGAGACTGCCAACGTTCCAAAATTCAGAATCAAAAAGCAAGAAAGGTAGGTTGTTGGAACGTTTGTTCCAATCTTTGAACAATTTTTGAACGGTTTGTTTGAATCTGTGAATGTATTGTTTTGTCAATAACAAACGTTCCAACAACCTACCTTTCTTGTTTTTTGATTCCATTCTTTCCAAAGAAAGATTCAACGTACACGACCCATGCCATCTGAAAAGGGATAAACTCTTTACCGCCTCTTTGCAGAGTATGGGTCATACACGACTAATGCCATTCGAATAATGGATAAACATCGTAAAATTCCTTCTTTGATTCCATATGGGTTGTCCATGACCCACAACATCAGACTGTGTAGTTCAATTTCAAATGACATCCTTCTTCATTTGTTTGTTTACAAAGATAATCCTTTAAAAATTGGTCGATAGGAAAATTGGCATTTGGTAAAAAAAAATTTAAAAAAAAGAAAAAAAAAAAGTCTTTGTTTTTGGGCAAAATAACTTAAAAATGTTTATTTGGAGAAAAAAAATAAAAAAAATATTAAAAATCCCGACCTACCGACCCTATTTTTTTTGCCTATGTTACCGTAAACAGACTATTTTTGTGTGTGGCCTAACAGAGTAAGTCCGAGTTATTGAGAACCATTATCCTGGTTAGAGAATTCTCATGCATTTGGAGTGCTTACTTCCCTTCATTTATCAGATCTCTAAACAGCGCTCCGCTTCATTTGTTTAAGATTCTCTCTATACAGTGAAAACCCTGTTTTAAGACCTCAAAAATTCTGAGAAAATCGGGTCTTAAAAAGGAAGGAGTCTTAAAATGGGGGTAATTTTACAGAGGTTATGAACAGAAAGCCTGAGAAAACGGTCTTAAAAAGGAGGGAGTCTTAAAATGGGGGTAATTTTACAGAGGTTATGAACAGAAAGCCTGAGAAAACAAGGTCTTAAAAAGGAGGGAGTCTTAAAATGGGGGTAATTTTACAGAGGTTATGAACAGAAAGTCTGAGAAAACAGGGTCTTAAAAAGGAGGGAGTCTTAAAATGGGGGTAATTTTACAGAGGTTATGAACAGAAAGTCTGAAAAAACAAGGTCTTAAAAAGGAGGGAGTCTTAAAATGGAGGTAATTTTACAGAGGTTATGAACAGAAAGTCTGAAAAAACAAGGTCTTAAAAAGGAGGGAGTCTTAAAGGTCCTTGTCTACATTTTTATACCGAAATCGCCATTTGACCATTAAAATGCAGAGTCTATTATCTACAAATATCAACAATACACCCCCTTTCGACCAGGAAAGACGAAGCCAGTGTAGCCGTTTGAAAATTCATTGTAGTATTCCAGCGTAGTACTCATAGTAGGATATCCTTATTTGGAAAATGCCAAGCGCAAAACTCCTCTCAAATCCCGTGCATTTCGTGCGTTTAAAAAAAAGCTTGGACAGCGCTCCAGTGTCAAACTGTTGCTGCACTTGTTTGGGCGTGGCTATAAGCATAGTGACATGAATTTGATTGGTCAGTATTTTTAGGCAAAGCACATGTTCTCAGCAAACAGAAAACAAAATATTGGAAGCGTGAGTCACGCTACCCAAAAATAAAATCTTTTTTTACATCTATTTTTTTTTCTATAACTTTTTTCCCCGTGGTTCATTCATCATCTGACATAACTTTTTAGCGAAATCTAACCATAAGATTATTGAAAAAAAAGCAAAAATGTAGACGACCACCTTTAAATTGGGGGGTCTTACAAGGGGGGTATTTTTACAGAGGTTATGAACACAAAGTCTGAGAAAACAAGGTCTTAAAAAGGAGGGAGTCTTAAATTGGGGGGTCTTACAAGGGGGGTTCCACTGTAGTACACACTTGACCCACAAACGACATTTATTGCTATTACATTTCAGCGGTTTATTTTCCTGAGATTCCAAACACAAACCACACAATCAAAATACAACTGAAGGCAAAAAAGTACTGGAATAGGCTGCTGAAATAATGGTCCCCTGAACAAAATAAAGATAAGAGAATAATACAAAGATCAAACAGTTAAAAGGAATGTATGGATCTCTTTGTACGCATGCACCAACAAAGTGCAGATACTGGCACTGGGATGTTTCTTTGATTTATTTACTTTAACCTTCACCGGATCACGCTTTGGACTACAGTCTGGATGATGTGGGTAGTGTACGACCCATTCTTTCTAAATCCAAAAACAAAGAGACTGCCAACGTTCCAAAATTCAGAATCAAAAAGCAAGAAAGGTAGGTTGTTGGAACGTTTGTTCCAATCTTTGAACAGTTTGTTTGAATCTGTGAATGTATTGTTTTGTCAATAACAAACGTTCCAACAACCTACCTTTCTTGTTTTTTGATTCCATTCTTTCTAAAGAAAGATTCAACGTACACGGCCCATGCCATCTAAAAAAGGGATAAACTCTTTACCGCCTCTTTGCAGAGTATGGGTCATACACGACTAATAATAATAATAATAATAAATAACTTTTCTATAGCGCGAGTCCCATCAATTGGCTCCAGGCGCTAATGCCATTCGAATAATGGATAAACATCGTAAAATTCCTTCTTTAATTCCATATGGGTTGTCCATGACCCACAACATCAGACTATGTGTGTAGTTCAATTTCAAATGACGTCCTTCTTCATTTGTTTGTTTACAAAGATAATCCTTTAAAAATTGGTCGATAGGAAGGTTCTATAGTGTTTGAGGATTTCATGACATCTCAATCAAAAACTCCAAATAGTTTTAGAGATACAGACTAGACTCTTTGATGAAGCTCTGGGTCATCCACGACCCAAGAAGTACAGTGAAAATTAAGAATACTACCAAAATGGTCAAAGTGACAAACAGAGTTTCAATCATGCACTCTTTCGTAGTCCCCGCCAGCAGCTTAAATATCAGTTTCAAGTCAGCCTCTAACGTCACATGGCTCAAAGAAGGGAAATCTTCAATCAATACATTATTCTTTATAGGTCCCATGAGCGTTCACTTGTAACACTAACAGAGTTGTTATACAAGTACAGACAGCTGCTAGGAATAGTTGCTTTAAATCACTTTCACTTATGATCCCTTTTCTCAGAAAAATGCATGCACAAACACAATTCACGAAATATCGAACAAAGTACACAATGTTACAACTGCACGTGAACAGGAACAATTAAAAACAAAAATTGATGCTGCACACAGATACGGAACAAAGAAAAGGTCTGTACGTGTACACAAACAGGGAAAAAAAATAAAATAAAACAATCAGATCCACAATTGACTTGAGATTGTGTGACAATTTACAAACTTGATAAAAACAAGGGCTGGCAACAACCACCAGTCTCATTCCCCATACCCCTCTCATCATTATCCCCACCCACCTTCACCCCAAAATCAAAATGATCTTTCTTTCTTTATTTGGTGTTTAACGTCGTTTTCAACCATTCAAGGTTATATCGCGACGGGGAAAGGGGGGAGATGGGATAGAGCCACTTGTCAATTGTTTCTTGTTCACAAAAGCACTAATCAAAAATTTGCTCCAGGGGCTTGCAACGTAGTACAATATATTACCTTACTGGGAGAAAAAAGTTAAAAAACAAAGGAATACTGTACTCACCAATACAAGAACGAGACAAGACGGTACGAATTTTCGCTTATGGAAGCTTCATCAGGAAAAACAAGAACACAAAAGACAACAAAAAGCAGACGCAACACGTGTTGTATTCCTTTGTTTTTTAACTTTGTTCATCTTACCACAGTCACTTCGTTGTTTAGTTTACTGGGAGAATGCAAGTTTCCAGTACAAAGGACTTAACATTTCTTACATACTGCTTGACTAAAATCTTTACAAAAATTGACTATATTCCATACAAGAAACACTTAAGAGTAAAAGGAGAAACAGAATCCGTTAGTCGCCTCTTACGACATGCTGGGGAGCATCGGGTAAATTCTTCCCCCTAACCCGCGGGGGGAATCAAAACGATCGTCGGTGAAGAAAACAATAAAAGCAAAGAAGCAATGACTGGGATTCATGATGCATAGCAATATTTCTGATTAACACGCAGGGTTTAGCCTGGGAGAAAAAGGCAATGGGACATTTGTCCCCCTCAACCAAATTCCAATGGGACATAGTCGAAGGCAAGAAGCTACAAAGAAGACTGTACGCGTTTTGACCAAAGATGCAAAAGGGTGCAGGCAGGTTTCATGGTATTAGGCCATTTTGATAGTCTCAGATTTGCTTAGTCTTTTAAATCCATATCTGTGAGAATCTGCTGTATTTGTTGTATTAACATGCAAACTAGTTGTTGTTTAAATACTTTTTTGAAAATAAAAGTTGAAATTTTTGATAATGTGTTTATTTATGTGCGTGTGAATGGTGGCGATCGTCAAAATACGGACGGATGAATTTACTTTTGCCACAGCATCACTAAACAAAGAACTAAATTCCAACACACACATGCACAAGTATCAATGCTGTGGTGGTTGAGAGTGCTAGAACACATTGAAATGATTGTTTTTCAACAACAATCGATATCCATAACACAAATTCTAACTTATACTAGCTCCGCAAAAAAAATGTATGGGGATTCGGATCTGTCCGTCCGCATAGCGATATCAAGAGCATCGAAACTAATTGTGATTTCACAGGACAAAAACACAAGTTTACCTAATTTTGTATACTGTAAATACAAGTTTGTGCACCCTTGAAGTGAGTTATAATGTTGCCGAGGTCAATTTGCCCTTGATCGACGCACGGTGACCCGAGTTTCAAAGTTGCGATCCAGTCCGTCTAAACAATGTAACGATCGCCACATTTTTCTTTTCATTCAAAAACTAACCGTTTGGGGAGGAAGTGACCTCACGTTGTTTTACGTTGACGCTCGCGCTCGACAGAAAAAGACCGCAACAGTTTTTCAGTTAAAAAAATCGCAAAGTAATTACATTTTCTGAGGTTTTCTAGTGTCCGTCTAGTAACAATCGCCACTCTAGCGATCGCCACTGAGTGTTGAAGTCACATTTAACTCCATTTTCGACTGTTTTAAGAAACTATTTTGACGCTCAATCGTCACGTTTCAGTGTCGAAACACGTACTGTGCATTTGCAATCAGCCGGTGTGTCCAAACTGAAATGCGAGTGATGCCTCGATTTGTGGCGATCGCCCACGTGGTTGACGGACAGAAATACCTTCTTAGGGGGTAGGGGAACAGTTACTCCTCCATACAATAATGGTGTTTACAAATGATTGCAAACTTGTCTCTTTATAAACTGTTCAGACATGTCTTCTCTTCAATAATTTTCAGTTTTGCTCGGTTTGTTAATCAGGAGCACCCTGCAGTAAATGTTTCATCTGTGACAATGCTCGAAATGTTGACGTAATTCCAATGCCCATATCCTTCTCTTGTTACCTCATCTAGCCAAAACCATTGAAGATAGAAAGACATTTATTGAACAAACTAGATGCACAACACCAGTCTTAACACGTTTTGGTCTTACATGTATATGAAAATATTGATGGCCATGGAATGGTTTGAAAAAAAAGACGGTTTTTTCCTTCAAAACGGTCTAGGTCTGCCGGAAGTCGTATTTTTTCAAACCATTCATTTGAGAATCAATATTTTGATATACATACAAGAACAAAACTTGTTAAGAATGATGTGGGGCATATTTTTTGTTCAATAAATGTCTTTCTATCTTCAACGGTTTTGGCTATATGAGCTATATGCATGCATAGGATGACGGTATTGTTTTTTTTGCGTTTTCAGGGTATGCCGCTTTGCGCCTGGTTTTTAGATATAAATAAGGACCAGGACTATAAAAAAAATTACTGTTTTTAGTTGTAACAAACTCACTTTGTTGGAAAAACATGTCCTTTGAATTGTGTGCCAACATTTATTTTGTAGAATTTGAGTGTGTAAATAGTAAATTGCTGAACACAATACTGTGAAACCTGCCTGCAATATGGTGCCATCTGAGAATTAGCTGCTATATTGTGTTATCTCAGTATGTGTGTGTGTGTGTGTGTGTGTGTGTGTGTGTGTGTGTGTGTGTGTGTGTGTGTGTGTGTGTGTGTGTGTGTGTGTGTGTGTGTGTGTGTGTGTGTGTGTGTGTGTTTAATCCTATGTAAAGTGTACATTTGGTGGCGCAGTGGTACGTAATCTCAATGCGCCCTTTGGCGCACATAAGGGAATTGTGATGGGACATTTTCAGAATTAATGCGCCAATGGCGCAGGGCGCACTAGTAAATGAAACCCTGAACACGTGTATGTTCCACATGGATATACTGAAAACACTTTAACAACAATAATAACAACAGAATTCGATGCATCATGCTATAAGTACAGATGAACCTGCCCTTGCGACCACCTCTTGAAAGCAACCACCTGTCCGCAACAACCCCTCAGAAGTATCCCAGACAAGTTTTTCTTCAATACATTTCACCTTTCCATATGACCAGCTGTCTATAACGACCTCTTTTAGTCAGTCCCTTGGGTGGTCGTTATAGGCAGGTTTGACTGTACCAGGCTGTGCAAAAGGGGGCCAGTATCTGCTTGACTTGCTTCAATCTCATTTTCTGTTTGACCATATCTGACTTGATCAATTAATTGCATACATTGTAAAGTCTGCTTACATGGATTAAAAAGAGAGAAAAGAAAGACTGCTTGTCATGTAGATGACACAGTATAATGACCTTACTAATACTCCTCCAAATCTCCATGGCACTTTGAGAGAAGGTGAATTCAGCCTGGATAATCAGCCTGAAAAATGTGCCACATATCCATAGCAACCATACAAAGAAGAACTACCGAAGGCATACTGACAAGACACATGTAAATATATATATATATGAAAGCCAAACATTTGTACGAACGGGACCACAACTTCATGTGGATTTCCAGTCAATAACTGTCCTAATTTTATGCAAACAACAACAGATCTTTTCTGAGATAAAAGCATCCCTCCACTTGGACACGTACCAACCATCAACAGCCGGGCTGCTTCCGTGTATTTTCTGCTCAATTAATTTTGCAGCATGACAGATCAGTTTCAAATTAATTGGCCACAAAGCTGAAGCTAGTTCCCTCCCCCCTATGTCCGTGTGGCAAGAATCAGACAGCAGAGCACATCCTGCAGGCTTGTCCATACCACAGTGCTCTGAGGGACACCACCTGGCCAGAGGAGACAGCGCTACAAAAGAAGCTATACGGCCCCAGAGAGGACTTGGAGAGGACAGCACGTTTCGCCCTGCAGTCCGGACTGACGATCTAACAGCGAACGACAAGAAGAAGAAGAAATTAACTCAGAACAAAACTCCAACTCTGCACAGAGTATGCAGTCAACTGTAGATATAATTTTTGGTTCTTTCTTTCTTTATTTGGTGTTCAACGTCGTTTTCAACCACGAAGGTTATATCGCGACGGGGAAAGGGGGGGGGGATGGGATAGAGCCACTTGTCAATTGTTTCTTGTTCACAAAAGCACTAATCAAAAATTTGCTCCAGGGGCTTGCAACGTAGTACAATGTATTACCTTACTGGGAGAATGCAAGTTTCCAGTACAAAGGACTTAACATTTCTTACATACTGCTTGACTAAAATCTTTACAAAAATTGACTATATTCTATACAAGAAACACTTAACAAGGGTAAAAAGAGAAACAGAATCCGTTAGTCGCCTCTTACGACATGCTGGGGAGCATCGGGTAAATTCTTCCCCCTAACCCGCGGGGGGTATAATTTTTGGTATGTGGCTAAGACGAGGGAGGTTTTTATACCATGTAAAACCTGGACAGATCTGAGTTGGTTTACATAACAGTTTACAAAAAAATTAAGGCACCTTTAACACTTTCTTCCCCACCTATGTTGACCAAGTTATTTTTAGCCGAGACCAGCTGTGCTGCAGCTGGTCACTCAGAATTGTAGTAACTGTGTATAAAATGTGTATCAACACGCTGGAATGCAGGCGTTAGATTGACGTTACAGGAAGCGACTGAAGCAAACAGTCTGAGCGGATATATATCCGTACCTGGTCAGATAGAGCCATATGAGCGAGTACGGATATATCCGTACCTGGGAGACAATGAGTTAAGCTAAAAGAAAAACAGTTACAGACTTACAGTAGTGTATTACTTGAATATATTTGAATACAAAGGGGTGGGGAGGGGGGGTTCAGGGAGGAGGAGCATCTTTCTCTTGTGACTAGCATCTGAAACCCTTTGTCTAACATTTATTTTACAAAGCTCTAACATCAAGGCCTCATTCTGTAATGAAATATTAAGGCACATATATATCTGCATCACTGCAAGACAGCGGACAAGTGTGGCAAATACAATAACTTATGTTGAGTTGATAGATAAAATAAATTATTTGACAGGGTTGCAATAAAATAGATTCATATCAAATCATATTCAGTCAATCCGTCAAAAAATGAGCGTTTTGCATAGGCACACGAAGCAGATTGCTTAAAGTATTTTGTTGCTGATTCTTTTAGAAATGCACAACTGATTATCTCTCCTACATATATATATATGCCGGTTGAAAATCATGTCTTGTACAATGTAATATCTTGTTCCCCAAAAATGGCACAATAAAACCTGTCATGAATAACTTGTACAAAACGAAGTTTTCATTCATGTTCAAGGATAACACACTGAACAGGCTGGTATGTCCCCATGCTGAGACACAAATGTTCGACCATGAGATTAAACAAAACAAAAAAGAAAGTACATATATATATATATATATATATATACAAAACTACTCTGTTCAGAATACAGAGAAAAGTACATACAAAATTACTCTGTACAGAATACAGAGAAAAGTACATACAAAATTACTCTGTACAGAATACAGAGAAAAGTACATACAAAATTACTCTGTACAGAATACAGAGAAAAGTACATACAAAATTACTCTGTACAGAAAACAGAGAAAAGTACATACCGTATTTTTCGGGTTACAAGGCGCTACAGCGCATAAGGCGCACCCCCTTCTTTTTAAACAAAATTGTAATCTAGTCACCCATTGGGCGCAGGGGGCCCATAGGGCGCACCAAAATTAAAAAAGTATACCGGTAACAAACGGTCGTTCGTTATACAAGACGCAGGGGTCAAACTCGAGGAAAAAAGTCGCGCCTTATGACCCGGAAAGTACGGTACAAAATTACTCTGTACAGAATACAGAGAAAAGTACATACAAATTACTCTGTACAGAAAACAGAGAAAAGTACATACAAAATTACTCTGTACAGAAAACAGAGAAAAGTACATTCAAAATTACTCTGTTTAAAGCTGTGGTCTATTTATGACTTTCCAGGGCTACGAGGTTGAAAAATAGGGAAACAATCATGTACAGAATTCTGTACAGCAAACGCTACCCGAAACCCCACCTATACGGCGTGTATGACCTTGAGAGCTTCAGTCAACGCTTGAATTTTGCAGGGATAACATCCGGTTTGCTCTCTCAAGACTGATCATAATTTATCTTCAAGAGAGATCAAGGGGAAAAAATAATTGCCCCGGCGAAGATTCGACCTCTCGACCTCGAGACTTCGTGTCTCATGTCCTAACCACTAGGCTACTGCGCCAATTGAGAAAAAGAAGGAAAAACATTGATATGAATTCATGTTATGTTATTCTTGAAGCAGCATGATTTATATCTCTATCCGCCCATTGTTCAGAAGTGAATACATGTATAACTATTTCTTTGATGTCTGGTTTCAACTGCACAGAGCTTTGGAGAGATTCAATTACTGTTCTTGTCATTTTTCTTGCATGTTGTAAATAGAGATATCGCAGCTATTTGCACGGCGCGAATGTCGTGTAGCATGACGGTGTAAACATGTACTGCGATTCTGTAAAACATGTTTGCAAATAAAGGCAAATTTTAATGTCAATGTTTATGTTTTTGCAACGCATGAATGATAATTCAAGCGTAGAATGATGTAACATTATCAATTTTTTATCTTTGACAATACTGGTGAAGTGGCCTAGCGGTTAAGACATCGGCCCCGAGTTCGAATCCCTGCCAAGTCGTTTATTTTTTCTGCTCGATCCTTCTTGACAAATATGCTCAGCTCTGCGAGAGCAAACCGGATGTTACCACTGCAAAATTCAAGCGTTGACTGAAGCTCTCAAGGTCATACACGCCGTATAGGTGGGGTTTCGGGTAGTGTTTGCTGCACAGAAATCTGTACATTTTGTCCCTATTTTTCAACCTCGTAGCCCCGGAAAGTCATAAATAGACCACAGCTTTAAACCAAATAAATCAAATACACTACAATATCATCATTTCAACACCAGCGCTTGTTGATAAGCACCTTTAATTTATGAAGAAGGAAAAAGAAGAAGTGCAGCAAGGGAATGAGAATGAAACCGATCAATAACACGTAAAGGACCGTCGAGCCCGGGTAATTCCAGTCCAGGATGTTTGGGTACATAACTCTGTTGTGATCCCCGGCCCAGTAGATGACACTAAACGCCATGTAGATGACGCCATAGGCGAAAGGGTAGATGACGTGAAGCAGACGAAAAGGCACAGCGCTGACGAGATGCTCGATGAACACGATGACGGAGTTCAGCAGATGCACCTGCAAATTCTCCAGGCTTATGTTCGGGTAGTCCGACAGCTGACGGAAGAGGAACGCAAAGAACACGATAGTCACCATCAAGGCCGCTGAGGAGATAACGTTGAACGAAATCCACACCCAGCAGATGTACCACGGGGGGCGGGGGAGAGGGGACACCACCTGCACCTCCCCGGACTCTCCCCCTCCCCCTTCCCTTCCCGCGACAGAGCCAGGGATGTCTTCGTATCCTGTCTGCTCGTGTTCGCCGAGGTCTTCCATGATGCGGTTGTGTTCGTGAGAACTGGGGCGAGAGCAGCAATACTGGCCGTAGTTTCTGCGCCGCAGCGTGCAGTGTGTGTGGTGGTACAGCGCGGCCAGGCAGTGCGAGACGAGGTAGATGTTGAGCATGATGTACGTCCAGTTGGTCAGGTACGCCCCCCAAGCCTGAGGCGGTGTTCCGTGGATGCTGTTTGTGTAGCCCAGCCAGAACACCGCATACACCATCAGCACCACCCGGTAAACCAGGTAGACTGACACCGGGAGGCGCCACTGCACATTCAGAACAAAGAATTTAATGATTGACAACAAATTACAACTCAAACAGTACAAAACATCAGGAGGCACTGCTGCACATTCAGAACAAAGCATTTCATAATTGACAACAAATGGCAACTCAAACAGAACAAACCATTGGTAGATGCTACTGCACATTCAGAACAATTAAAGCATTTAATGATTGACAATTAATGAAAACTCAAACTGAACAAAACACCAGCAGGACAACACTGTAACACAGGTAGGCTAACACCGGTAGCCACCACACTGCACACTAGGCAGAAAGCATTTATTTGTCAACACTGAACACAAATGCCGATATGGAATACAGTGGAACCCCCCTTTTAAGACCTCCAAAAATCTGAGAAAACAAGGTCTTAAAAAGGAGGGAGTCTTAAATTGGGGGGTCTTAAAAGGGGCGTTCCACTGTAAAAGCATCCTTTCACTTAGACACAAACAAACAATTATTGTAATTCAATCAAGATTGCGTTTTAATGAAACAGATCCTGTGATTGGTCAGAATGCCCCAACTCATTAAAAATTACCGGTCATTAATTGTCGATAACCACTCGCTAAAAAATCCATTAACAACCTGCTGGCGAGGCGCATTGATACAGCCTCAACTAGTCTCGGTTAGCTTTGAGGGTCAGTTTACAAGTAGGAAATATGAAGGCCAACGAAATACCGAGACCATAAGGTATGCGAAGTGATGACGTCGAGTACGTGACGTAAGTTGATGCATGAATTCTTCCGGACTACGTCAGTCAATTCCAAAGATCGCTTTTGTGATGAAAAGAATTTGTTTTAGAGTTTGCTGTCCAGAAACCCGTCAAAAAAGAAGGGAAAATGTGTGTGAAAGAAAACAAAACAGGAGCAGAGTGATACGATAGGAATACAGAGACATATTTCTTGGGATTTGACCCTTGCAGGTAGGTGGACTGAAAGTAGTGTGTGAACAGAACAGAACCAATTCTGTCTGTTTACAACCGCATGAAAGCAGGAAAGAGATCGTCGTCAGATTTAATTACAATAACATTAACATGCTTCCATTTGAAACTTCTCGGTCTTCATCGTGGATTGACGCCCTCCCAAAGTCTTTCAATCCTGTTTGATTGCACTTCGCCTCCCGAGGTGATCGTAGTGTTACGGCACTCGGTTACATCTGGCGCTTTTGTCGGGCGTCAATCCCCGATGAAGACCTCGAAGTTTCAAATGGAAGCATGTTAATATGTAAATAACGTGGTTGCATTTTGCGCAGAATCAGATTGTTTGGCTGAAATAATTAACAACAGACAGAGACACTGTATAAACCAACCTGAAAAGTGCAGAATCGCTCAGCCTTGACACCGCAGAAGCCAAACTTCTTCAGCTGAAACTCCTGCCTTAATGCCAGACAGAAACCCATTGTGAATGCCTGCACAAAATAAAATTATAATCAATCATGAGAGCTGCTAGCAGTGTATCCATTTCTGCTGCTACAAAAGTATTTCTAAAATGACGGATGTGAACACACCTGAAAATATTCCATAGCTTTCTAAGAAATAATTATCTGCTTGAAATATTCACTGTACCTGCTGCTGCTAATTAGCATACAGGCAGAGCAGATGTTTATAAATACCTGAAGTCAGTGAAGATATTCCCAATTTGAAAACAAATACATTCATTGTGCACATTCTTTTGTCAAACAGTTTATTCCTTCAGAAACAAGTTTCAATGAAAGCATCTTGATCAACAATAACACAGAGAATTCCCCTCAGATACAGTCAAAACAGACTGACAGACAAGCACAATGTCAGATAGAGAGACGGAGGGAGGGGGAGAGAGAGAGAGAGAGAGAGAGAGAGAGAGAGAGAGAGAGAGAGAGAGAGAGAGAGAGAGAGAGAGAGAGAGAGAGAGAGAGAGAGAGAGAGAGAGAGAGAGAGAGAGAGAGAGAGAGAGAGAGAACTCGAAAACTTTATTACCGAGGGATGATAGAGAGAGAGAGAGATCAAATCAAATCAAATTTTATTTTTCGAGGGTTGTGGCATTTAACTAAGCAATACAACGAGCTTTTTTTCAACCAGCCCTCGCCCAGAGAGGGGACTAATCTAATCACATATTTACACGGATATTAACGTAGAAAACAAGAAGGGCAAAGCCCATACGACTCACATGCTTTACACATTTTTCCTACCAAAATACATGTGACCTTGACCCAAGGTCAAGGTCATGCAACACAAAGCTGTTAATTCAAGACATAGGAAGTACAATAGTGCTTATTGGCTCTTTCTACCATGAGATATGGTCACTTTTAGTGGTTCACTACCTTATTTTGGTCACATTTCATAAGGGTCAAAGTGACCTTGACCTTGATCATATGTGACCAAATGTGTCTCATGATGAAAGCATAACATGTGCCCCACATAATTTTTAAGTTTGAAACAGTTATCTTCCATAGTTCAGGGTCAAGGTCACTTCAAAATATGTATACAATCCAACTTTGAAGAGCTCCTGTGACCTTGACCTTGAAGCAAGGTAAACCAAATTGGTATCAAAAGATGGGGCTTACTTTGCCCTATATATCATATATAGGTGAGGTATTCAATCTCAAAAACTTCAGAGAAAATGGGAAAAATGTGAAAAATAGCTGTTTTTTAGGCAACATTTATGGCCCCTGCGACCTTGACCTTGAAGCAAGGTCAAGATGCTATGTATGTTTTTTGGGGCCTTGTCATCATACACCATCTTGCCAAATTTGGTACTGATAGACTGAATAGTGTCCAAGAAATATCCAACGTTAAAGTTTTCCGGACGGACGGACGGACGGACGACTCGGGTGAGTACATAGACTCACTTTTGCTACGCATGTGAGTCAAAAAAGGTAGAGAAAAACAACAACATATGAATATTTACACATTACATATTATACACAAATATAAAGCGTCGTATATGTAACGTAGTGAAAACAATGCTGAATACACATGCATGAGTAAATGTGTTATTAATTTGAGTGTTTTTGTGTGCGATATAATGAACACTGATGCTTTGGACAAATGAAAATATAACCAAACGAAGTCTTCCATCACTGTGATTTTTCGTAATTTAACATTAAATACAGTGAAAGGTGTTTTTTGAAAGTATTGAGACTCATTGGGACTCTCACAAATTCCGGGAGAGAATTCCACAGGACGCTACCAGAATAGGCTAAGCTTGATTTGAAGAGATCTATCCTTGGAATTGGGACGTAAAACTTTCGGTTTGGTTTGACTTTAAAGTTTGCAACGAAAGTTCGTGGTGCACGGCCGGAAAGTATTTTGTGAAGGAGCACGCCTTCATTTAATTTAAATCTTTGTTTTAGTGGGAGAATCTTAAGTTTCTTATAATCATCAAATACAAGACTGGATTGTTTCAGTAAAATTAGTTTCAGCGCCCGCACACACACACACACACACAGAACAGTGAGAGAGAGAGAGAGAGATAGAGAGAGATAGAGATAGAGAGAGAGAGAGAAAGAGAGAGAGAGAGAGAGAGAGAGAGAGAGAGAGAGAGAGAGAGAGAGAGAGAGAGAGAGAGAGAGAGAGAGAGAGAGATTGGTTTATTGTGTCTAAGCATTTTTGCTCATCAACACAAAGAGGGCGTTTGGGGAGGGGACAAATTCTTTCGAAACAATCAAACTGATACGATAAAAGTGAGCTGATCTCACAAGAGAGAGAAGACATGCAGAGATAGAAACAGAGCGACACATAGACAAAAACAGAGAGTGAGATAGAGAGACACACATCCAGACACACACACATCCTGACACACACACACACACACACACACACACACAGAACAGTGAGACAGAGATCAATACATGTAAACAAATAAACCATACCTTTCTTGGCGTTCTTCTTGTAAGTCTTCTGTCTAAGACAAAGTACCCTGTTCACCACTCAATCATCAAGTAACGTGGACAGCGGGCAATTACCAGCGTCCTACTGCAGCTCAACATCAACGATCGTCAGCCAGATAGCTTGCTACACTGCGAAGTAAACAAATACTGCTTGTAAGCTTTTTATGTAGTGTTAATTCCACCTATCATTACTGTATCTTGAGCAATACACGCCCACACCAGAGAGATAACACACAAGTTTGGTTACAAATGCAAAGCCATATATGCATAGAGTGACACTGACACAGAGAGACAGACAGGCAAGCAAAAAATCTGGAGGGAGGGAGAGAGAGAGAGAGAGAGAGAGAGAGAGAGAGAGAGAGAGAGAGAGAGACTGAGAGAGAGAGACAATGACAATGACAATGACACATTGAGAGAGATAACACACAAGTTTGGTTACAAATGCAAAGCCATAGAGTGACACTGACACAGAGAGACAGACAGGCAAGCAAAAAATCTGGAGGGAGGGAGAGAGAGAGAGAGAGAGAGAGAGAGAGAGAGAGAGAGAGAGAGAGAGAGAGAGAGAGAGAGAGAGAGAGAGAGAGAGAGAGAGAGAGAGAGAGAGAGAGACACACACACACACACAGTACACACCCATACACACACAGTGACACACACACAGGCTATCAACAAATGACAATTTATAATATGATAACAAAGTATCAGTTTACAAAGGTATGACCTTTTGAAAGCTGAAAGTCCTGCTTGATGTCTGTTCAGACTGTTGCACATAAACATACCCAACCCTCTTCTGTATTCTGTCATATCTGTGATAAGAGCTTGCTAACATCTATTGAAACCAAAAGTAATAACTGTACGATTGAGGATGGTAGAGACAAAGTCAATAGTGTTGTTGCAAAACATGTCTATGATACACAATCATGCAGATTATGAGATATCAACCTAGGTTTACTGGTTTAAAACGATATATACCACCCACTCATCTTGATGTGCTATGTACTGCACTGTTAGTGTTATAGGCCATGAGAGTGTCAAATACCTGAAGGAAACAAAAACTCATTCTAAGTGCTGTATACATGGTCAACTTTACACATGTACTTCATTTCCGCTAACTTTGGTTGGTTTGAAGTCGCTGAGATGTAATACGCTGACAGTGACACCAAATTGGCAAAAAGTCAAGCATATATATAATGGATTACAGGATCTTTTCCGTGCGCACTTGGTCTTGTGCACGGGGGTGTTCGGACACCGAGGAGAGTCTGCACACAAAGTTGACTCTGAGAAATAAATCTCTCGCCGAACATGGGGACGAACTCACGCTGACAATATGTAGTCATTCATTCAGAGAGTGGTTTGCTTCTTAGTTGGATACCATGGGTTGACAACTCTCGCCTTCAGTACCACCTGACCACTGATGAGACACAATAGTGTCCAAACAGGTGTCTGGTCTAGGTACAAACACAATGGTCCTCCTCAGGACTAGATTACCTTGTGATACGTCCCCCACAAAGGGACTTTGCTCTGTAAATCTCGGTCCCCCTTGAGGAGGGTCTGATGCTCCCAATAGGCTGTCTGTGAAGGGATACTGTCTTATTTCTCTCTCTTTCTCTGCTAAGAGATTTTAACAAATCTCGGAAGAAAGTCTCTGCTGACTTTCAATTGTTTCTTTCACAATTTCTGATATGTCATAATAGATCAGCGTGGACAATTTTGCCCTGATTTAGTAGCGATTTGAAAACCGCTAAGCGCTGCTCTCATTTATGTGATGGCAATTAATCAACTCTCCTCAATTCTCAAGCGGTTTACCCCATGGTTGGAGGTTAAATTTAGCTTTTTGTGTGCTCGCATACCATACATTGTCTTGTTTTGTTATGTCTCTCAGATCAAGGTAGGACAAATCTTTAACTGCTTGCTTAAAATTAGACTGACTGTTGCCCTGTTTACATAGGCAAACATTTTCAATGAACTTTATTGATACATCATCACTTGACATCAGTCTTTTTTTTTTTTTTAGCGGTGAGATGGGAATAGATTTTGTTGTGAAAGGTAAAGCTAGGTAAGAGTGTCCCTTTTAGACCGCTCGCAGCAATAAGCTAGGCTAGGAATAGCTAGGATATTGTTGGAATAGGAGAGCATCTTTTTGGAGATGCTCACGCGGAAGTTAAATCATGGCGGCTGCACAGCTGGGGATTCCGTTGGCATTTTGGCTGATCATTCTAGCGTTTATTGACTACTCTTTTCATGTAAACAAATCAATTAAATTAGTGTCTAGCGAGTACAAATTGTTTTGTAGTCCACAAACTTGTGTACTCAATCATCAAGTAAGCCGCCCCTAGCTTTCTAACCTTCCTAGTTCCTAGCTGGTATAAAACAGGTTTTAGTTGAAAACACCATTTTGTAACAGATGACTGTCAAATTTCTAAGTAATGTATTAATTGCAGACTCGCCAGATTTTGCCCTTAGGTCACCTATACATATAATTTTATCTTTATCAGCGTCTGTGGGCTTATAAAGCCATTGCAGTGATATGACACATGCGACATGAGTCTACCACTGGTAGGATGGTGGAGAGACCTTGATAAGAAAAGAGTGTCACTGTATCTTATCATAATAATCCCTGTGGGTTACGTCTATGCTGTGGCGAATCTGTGGGGGTGTGTATAATCGCTATATATGTTGTAACATTTATCAAGGAGATGACATATCATGCACAAAAGATAAACCAGTTATACATTGCACAATCAATTGACAATGTTAACAAGAGCATTATACCTGTAACAACAGTTTTGTAAGACAAGGTGTGTTGGTGCAAACTAAAAACAGCTGACAGAAAATTAGTAATTCCGATTTCATTCCGATTCTGAGGGCGGGGATGTAGCTCAGTCGGTAGCGCGCTGGATTTGTATCCAGTTGGCCGCTGTCAGCGTGAGTTCGTCCCCACGTTCGGCGAGAGATTTATTTCTCAGAGTCAACTTTGTGTGCAGACTCTCCTCGGTGTCCGAACACCCCCGTGCACAAGACCAAGTGCGCACGAAAAAGATCCTGTAATCCATGTCAGAGTTCGGTGGGTTATAGAAACACGAAAATACCCAGCATGCTTCCTCCGAAAGCGGCGTATGGCTGCCTAAATGGCGGGGTAAAAACGGCCATACACGTAAAAGCCGTGGGAGTTTCAGCCCATGAACGAACAAACAAACAAATTCCGATTCTGAAATCTACGGGAGTTGCAGAGGCTCAGATGAACAGCAGACAGATGTACACGGTAAATTATTCGAACTCGTGGCTCATCAAGGTTTTTTTTTCTTCTTCTGATGTATGCAGTCACATGCCTCGAACAGCGGTCAATCTCAGAATTTGCGGAGTTCGCAAAAGCCATTCAAGTTTTCTTTTGGTGCGTTTTCTTCTCATCGAAACCACACCAACAATCGAGCTCAATGCATCTCCTCAAATAATGTATTAAGAATACGTTTGTGGGATTAATTCGAACTATTAAGAATACTTCACACAAGAAAATCTTGCAAAACCGTCTTACCTCAGCTTTTCAGCTTGCATTCATCGCTTCCCTTGTGATCATAACAACACTCTGGAGCATGTGACAATTTCCGGGGTCACAGAAATGTACGAGATCTCACTCGGGTCACGGGGCTTTCCAAATATGGTACAACTCGCCTTGTTCCGAAGCAGACGACACAAACGTCGGACATTGTGGTGGCTAAGAGGTATTGTTCTCTCAGCGCTAATGAAGTTACAAAATCTCTTCCTAATTTTTTTCCTTTCGTACAGAGAGATATCAAACAAGTCGCGTGAAGCGAAATTACTACATTTAGTCAATCTGTCGGACTCAAAGAATGAAATTGAACGCACTGCATTTCTTCATAGCGGCTTGGTGAATGGCCCTGCAGCAAATCGCTCACACTCTCGAGTCACGTGAAAACTGACGTAGAGAAATTGACAAGCCAGTCTGGCGCAGTGGCGCGTGCGCATAACAGGAATTAAAGCGGCGCTTTTCTTTATTCTTTTTAACTTTCTGAGCTTCTTTTCCAAACACTGATGATAACATATCTATGTTTTTTGAATCAGGAAATGATAAAGCTGACAAAGATAATATCATTTTTGGATCAATTACTAAAATTGTAATTTTATTTAGAATTTTCAAGTTGTTGATGACTAAACTCATTTATCATTTTTGAAGCTTCCAACTGATAAAAAAATGATGCCATCCCATAGCCTTGGCTTCGTCGAAGATTGTTTGACAACAACTGATTTCAATCCCGCAATGTGATCGAAAAATGAGGACCCGTGTGACAGTGCCGCCTCAACTTTCACAAGAAGACAGATATGTCACACGTCATCAAAGACATTTATTGAACCAAAGAGTCTGGGATAGCATTTGCAGGAACTCCGGCTCATTACGGTAGTTTTCTTGGAATCGCTTTTCAGTACACACACACAAACACACAAACACACGCACCCACCCTTGTCTCGATTCCTAGTCTATGTTAAAACATTTAGACTAAATGTAAAGTAAAGAATGGCATGATGCCCAACAGTAATCACTGAACCGAGAAATCAAATTACAGACGGAATTGGAATATCAGGTTTTTGAGTCCGGCTCCAATGAAACAGGGACCTATATTTAGTATAGGTCTATGAATGAAACTACAAAAATTGCGGAGTCGTAGACGCAAATCTGACGTTCTAGTTTGAAAATGCGACAATTTGGACTTTGTTCCCCAAAGGATGTTGCAAATTTTTTGACAGCTTAATGATATTTGACATGGGTGCCTATTAGTATTAGTGCACGTTATGTATCAGTCATGATCACACAGGCACACTCAAATGCACACTGATACACCGATTTTCTTTAATTTTGAGCACATTTTCAGATTAAACATGACATCTTAATAATAATGAATTCAGGAAATGATAAGTGAATGAGTGTGTGTGAATGTGTGTGCGTGCACACGTATGCAGGGTTGGATCGAGTATAATAGAGGAGGGGGGATCCAAAAATGACTCGAGGCCGGCAGGGGTACCTAAGGGGAAACGTCAAGTTGGGGGGTCAGGGGAGCGAACACTTTACATTTCAATGGTAATTTTTGGGTAAAAAAAGAAAGAAAAGAAGATGAGACGAGGTACATCAGGCGGTCAGGGGGGGTGCGGAACCGAGGAACACGCACCTCCCCCCCTCCCCCGGTCCGGCCCGCCTCAGCCTTGCTTTGTGTGCGCGCGTGCCAGTGTGTGTGTTTGACTCGAGTTGCCTTGTATTATGGGTCTTTGGCACTGACTAGACGGACTTCGATCGATTCACTCTCTCTGTCTTTCAAGCTCAGTCTCTGCCGCGCTTGCTGTCAGATTCGTTATTTCCCCTTCCCATGAGAATAATATTCTAATAATGGTTTCGTTTAAAGCTTACACAATTTCAAGTTTTTGGACAACTTTCCCGACGATAGCTTTAGCCTACCTTGCTTTTGACATACGGATGGAATTATTTGTTGTACCGTGCGAACGATCTTTTCATCGCCTGGGAATTTAATGAGAGAATCCGTCATCTAATTTCGCTGTCATCAATGGCCGGTTAGGACTGTACATGAGTACATATATACGAGTGTATGAGTAGCATCTGAAATCCCTATGCTTATTTGTGACAGAGAAACTGGAAGAAGCATGAGTTTCTTGACTGAAAGGCACTTCTTCTGAACACTGTCACGTAAAATCTAGCAAATGTGGTTTCAAAATGCCTTTTTGTGTGAAAAAGGGAGCCTAGTGGCCATTTACCATGACCGTGGGGCTCGTAACACTAACAGCGAACGGTAGTGGTTAAGAAACAGTTAAGAAAAAACCGTTTCTTGGGCCCATAACGCTGGGCGCATTAATTGATACACTTTTATTTTCTTCCTGTACTTTTTCGTCGCTCATTGCCCTTTCAGCTTTGCAATTCCCCGTTATTTTGCAAACATGTGTCACTGTACTGACCACAATACGCACACATGTTAAAGCTGCTTTCACTGTAATCTGAAATGTTTGAATGTAATTATATCAAAGTTTTGTAGCAAATACTAATGTATTTCTATTCAGTTTTATTGAATTTCAAACATAAATGTATACCCAATTTTTGCTGTGTTTTCCCACCTTTTTGGCTCACGTAAGTGTAGCCTATGCGATGATAAACTTTGTCTGTCTGTGCGTGCGTGCGTGCGTGCGTATGTATGTGTGTATGTCTGTGGTAGAAACTTTAACATTTCCGAGTCTATGGATTACGTCAGTCTCGGTCAAAAGTGTTCGACGTGTGTGATAGAAACTATTTGAAGACGTCACATTATGACGTAAGAGGGTTAGACGTCACGCAAAGGAATTACTGAAAGTCTCGGTCATTGTTATTGTGAGCGGGCCGAGACTTCTTGGCAGATCCAGGGTCTCGCTTTCTTGCATAGTTTCACAGATGCTTACTGTGTGTGTGTGTGTGTGTGTGTGTGTGTGTGTGTGTGTGTGTGTGTGTGTGTGTGTGTGTATGTGTGACGGAGTGATTGAGTTTGTGTTACTGTTTGTCGATTTCTTACGTGAGCCTTGAAGGCTTCGCCTCTTGTTTTTTGGTGTGATCAGAAAAGTTAACATTTGATAATAAAATAATTGTTTTCTTTTTATTTTAGGTATTGTTACATGTTACATAAAGTTGTTTCTACGTTCTGGAACATTCTTTTGTTTGAAAATATATGTTTAAGTTATGAAATTAACACTTGAAAATATAGTTTCTTGTGACTGTCCACGTCACACTCAGTCACTGTCCCTTTTCTTCTTTGCCCAAAGTAATCAAAATCAGGCAACCCAGAATGAGGCTTCAAAACTACTCCTCATAACAGGGGGTAGGATGGCAGTCAATGGACACAGTGATTTCATGATTAAAACCATTTTTTGTTTGTCGCAAAATTCACGTCACAAAGTCTCGTCAAATCTATTACGTCAAAGCAAAGAAACGTCACTCTGAAAGTGTGGCGTGACGTGTTAGTTCTAAAAATTCATCGAGGGTAATTAGCGAGCGCAATTTTTTTTTCTATAATGACGTTTGTCTCGGTGACTTTGGCATCATAAGCAGTGAAAAAAACAGGTCCCCGCCAGACTTGTTTGACATGACCTCATTAACATGATATACACACGTGTGATTTGAACGATTATTATCTCACGAGTGTCTCTCTCACGTATGTAGGATAAATGTACATACACACCGACATCCTCTCCCTCTAACACACACACACACACGCAAACAAACATGCATGCACTCATCCGTTCATACATACATCCACACACCTATGTACACACACACGCACCAACTCACACACTGGCATACCTACATACACTGGCACACATGCACACGAACAGGCACATTCTCACATTTATCAACATAAAATCATACACACTTGCACACAGACGCGTATCTGGGCATGATAAAGTCACGATTTGGTAAGTCCGTTGGGGAAAATAGTTTTAAGTTTGTTGCTCCAGAAGGTTTCCCTTGTGTGTCTGGCTTCATGATTGTCCGTGAAAATAAGTTAAATTGGCAGACATTTTAAGTTATGTCTCTTGTTGAAATGTTTTGTGACATGAGTACCTTCGTCACTTCGGATGTGCGAACGGCGAAGATAGAAACTGGTCTTGAATGTGTTTCTTGTCTCTCTAATATATTGGGCATTGGGGCATCGGTCACAAAACGACATGTACATGATGTTCTTAGTGTCACAAGACATTCTGTCGGAAGTTTTCTTTTGTTATGTCATTGTGGAAGGTGTCGGTTTCGACCAGATGTTCTTGACATATGACACAGTTTTTCTCCCACTTGTGGCAGGCAGGTTCGTCATTTTCTGTCATTAGGTGAGGTGGGAGACAGGATGGCATAAGAATGTTCTTGATGTTTTTTGGGTTCGTTCCCCGATGACTGGCAGCGCAGCTGTGGGACGACATGTTTCAAGTGCAAGTGTGTTGAGTGGAATCCCCCAGGGGAGCATCCATGGCCCAGTTTTGATTAATGACCTTCCCGAATGTATGGAAAGCACGTGTGCTGATGACACAAAAATGTACGACAAAACATCCAGGAGGGATGTTATTCAAGATATTTTTAAATTACAGGAATGGTCAGAAAAATGGAAACTTTATTTTAATGTGTGAAAGTGCAAGGCCATGCACATCCGTAAGAAAAAAACCATGAATAAAAAAAGACAGTCATTATATTCAAAGTTGAACCGAGGAAAAAGACTTGGGTGTAACATTTGATACCCTGTTAACTTTTGACTCATATTGAGAAAATAATCAGTAAAGCTAACCAGATGCTGGGGCTGATTAAAAGGACCTTTTGTTATCTGAATAAAGATATTTTTTTTATTAAATTGTATAAAAGCCTGGTGAGACCTCATCTTGAGTACGGAAATGTTATCGGGCATTCTTTTCTAAAAAACCAATCCATTGCCATTAAGAAAGTGCAGAAAAGAGCAACAAAGTTGCTAAGGGAATGCCATAGCATGTTATTATAGTCAGAGACTGAATTACCTTAATTTATACTCATTAAAATGCAGAAGAATTAGAGTTGACCTAATTAAAACTTGTACAATGTTTAACAACTTCGTGGACGTTGACCCTGGACGTATATTCTGACTTCCAAAGTTAGAGAGCACAAGAAATTCACAGAGAAAAATATTTTTAGAGCACTGTAATACTAACACAAGATAAAACACGTTCAGTAACAGGGTAGCACCGTTCTGGAATCCACTTCCAGATACCTTCAAATTTGCACCAACCACAGTTTAAAAAATGTCCTGGATAAGCCCACAAAATTATTAAAAAGTTTCGTCGACTTTGACGAGTGAAGAAATTAAACTCCAAACTGTACGTAACCAAAGAATGGGACAACTGATGGGCCGCGAGGTCTAGAGGCGAATGTACGCCAGTCCCATACGGCAAACTACTACTACATATGTGTATTCATGCTTCCAAGCCCTGAGACTTTCGCTGTGAACTTGGGTGTTCGGACTCCGAGGACAGTCTTCACAAAGTTGAACGTGGGGATCGAACCCACGCAGATAGCGACAACTTGTTTTGAAGCCAGAGCGGCTACTGACTGAGCTATTTTCCCGCACACACAAGGGAAGCATGGAGTTTATGCAAGATCAACAAGGTCGAATGAGAAAGCTGAACGCGTTACACTGAAACTCTTCTCTGTGTGATCTACCAATATTTTTTTTTTCCAAACCACTAGACAATTCTCTATCTGAACATTTTACATCAGCTGAGACACACACGCAAGCGCCCGTTAAAGCTGTGGTCTATTTATGACTTTCCGGGGCTACGAGGTTGAAAAATAGGGATACAATCATGTACAGAATTCTGTACAGCAAACGCTACCCGAAACCCCACCTATACGGCGTGTATGACCTTGAGAGCTTCAGTCAACGCTTGAATTTTGCAGGGATAACATCCGGTTTGCTCTCTCAAGACTGATCATATTTTATCTTCAAGAGAGATCAAGGGGAAAAAATAACGCCCCGGCGAAGATTCGAACTCTCGACCTCGAGACCTCGAGACTTCGTGTCTCATGTCCTAACCACTAGGCTACTGCGCCAATTGAGAAAAAGAAGGAAAAACATTGATATGAATCCATGTTATGTTATTCTTCAAGCAGCATGATTTATATCTCTATCCGCCCATTGTTCAGAAGTGAATACATGTATAACTATTTCTTTGATGTCTGGTTTCAACTGCACAGAGCTTTGGAGAGATTCAATTTCTGTTCTTGTCATTTTCTTGCATGTTGTAAATAGAGTTATCCCAGCTATTTGCATGGCGCGAATTTCGTGTAGCATGACGGTGTAAAAATGTACTGCGATTCCGTAAAACATGTTTGCAAATAAAGGCAAATTTTAATGTCAATATTTACGTTTTTGCAACGCATGAATGGTAATTCAAGCGTAGAATGATATAAAATTATCAATTTTTTATCTTTGACAACACTGGTGAAGTGGCCTAGCGGTGAAGACATCGGCCCCGACATTTCGAGGCCCCGAGGCCTTGAGTTCGAATCCCTGCCAAGTCGTTTATTTTTTCTGCTCGATCCTTCTTGACAAATATGCTCAGCTCTGCGAGAGCAAACCGGATGTTACCACTGCAAAATTCAAGCGTTGACTGAAGCTATCAAGGTCATACACGCCGTATAGGTGGGGTTTCGTGTAGTGTTTGCTGTACAGAAATCTGTACATGATTGTGTCCCAATTTTTCAACCTCGTAGCCCCGAAAAGTCATAAATAGACCACAGCTTTAAGGCTACACACACTAATATTACACACACTACCACATATATATACACACAAACACCTCTGGAAGCCAGACAGATTCACACCACACTCAACCATGAAAAGAAATCTTTATTTTTTATTCTTGTTCACTCATTTTCAAACGTTTCGTTTCACATAAATACATAAGTACACGTGTTTTGCTATCTGCATTCAAGTCTCTCCATACAGTGCTGCTTTCTTCTTGTATTGTGTTGAAAAAAAAATTGGCCCAGCAAAAAAATTCAGAGAATTCTAAAAATTGCTTACAGCATACACTCTTCTCACACAGGTATCCAGGGTAACAAACCCCACAGACCCTTGACAATCCGTGCAATCATACACCCAAACAACTCAGTGTAGAGAACTGATTGGAGAACGAAACACTGTGCTACCAAAGTTCAAACGGAGAGGCCGAAGACTAATTGTTGGCACTGTTAGTACAGCGAGCACACCTAAAACTGTCACTTGAATAGCTGGTACCGTCTCTGACTGCACCGCACGGACCTCTCAACTTGAGCCTACAGGACTACGCCAAGGAATGCAACATCCTAGCAAATGTGGACACGACTACAATGTTTTGAAAAAGTTCTTGAGATAGCACAGCACATCTCGATCACAAGATTTGTGGAGCGACGGACTCGTGACTATTTGTGTGTGTTATCAAGCCAGACCCATCTTCTTCTTCAGTGACTCGGGCATCTCTGGCGGTGGGGGACGGGGCAGACGGAACGCGACCTTGACGGAGTCGTAGATGAACCACTGCAGGGCGGTGAGGGTACCGATCATGATGATCCTGGGGAACAGACCCTTCCACATACCTGTAAAAACAAGCACATATCAGCACAAACAACAAATCATCAGCACTACACAACAGGCCTTTCCAAATACCTGTGAGAAAAAGCGCAAATCACTAGCACACACATTTTTAATCGCCCACACTACATAACAGGCCTTCTCACATATCTGTAGTACACAGCACAAATCATTAGTATTTCAATTTACATTTTTAATTAATTACCCCCCAAAACGTAGGGCGACAGCCTTCATGACAAAGAAGAAAACATTCTTACACGTGAAGTCCACCTGTAAGAATTATACTTGTACATGGAAGTTACCGTCCACAAAAACTGAAGACAAGACAATGAAAACATAAGCAACCAGCATTCAGGGTCACTCAACCCTAAAGGTGGAGAAAAGATATTGATTCGGTTCACACGCTGGTGAAGCTAATGTGAACATGCATCTCCCCATTGTTTGTTTGTTTATTTGTTGCTTAACGTCCAGCCGACTACGCAGAGCCATATCAGGACGAGGAAGGGGGGGATGAAGGGGGCCACTTGTCAAGCGATTCCTGTTTACAAATGCACTAACCCATTACTTGTGTCCCAGCAGGCTTTAGTAAAACTAAATTAATACCTACTGGAAGATTACCAGTTTCCAGTATGTTAAAATAGGCTTAACCTATCTACTGCTGGACTTACATCAGAACACTAACAGATGAAACTATACATGAATCGCGAGACAAGCGGCAAGAGAAGAGATTTTTGGAAAAAATACAGGTGAATGAGCAAGAAGGCAGAAAAAAGAAAAGAATTCATGAAGAAAAAGAGAGCATGACAGGAAAGAGGAACCAAAAATCTACCTAACAGCAAACTAGAAAGCTCCTGCGGTTCCAAAAACAGGAGGGGCCTTTAATTTCATAACCGCAGTGCCCCACTGCGGGAGCATCTCCCCATGTTGCAAACACGAGTAAAGCTAACCTAAGAATACTTGTCCGAACAGGCAGAGAGACCACCTCCATAAAAGCACAGCCTGCCCGCTCAAGAGGACAGCAGCGTATGACCGCAGGGTAATGGTCGGAGTCTGCCTGTTCAGGTATATTGCTCTAACACACCAATGACTCAAGCACCTCTGATGGAACAACAGAAAAGTTGCTGGCCAGTGCTGGCACCACCGGACACCGGCAGACGCCAGCAAGGCCCAGAGGTGGATCTAAGGAGTGTGTATTTCAAACAGCACCCCGGTCCCACAAGGAAAACAGACATGCTCAAAATAATGTACCGCCAAAAGGGGTGGGCGAGTTAGAGAACAAAAGTCTATTACTTCCTCAAGCATTGTACAGTGAAATTCTGGATTTGCATACAAACTCCTACTTTCTGTCATCACTGTGAGAAAAAAAGTCAGTGAGGAGGAGTACCAGCTTTGCGTGAAAATGGACTTAAGTGTGCATGTGATCTCATACTACTCATTAGCGAGGCTCTGTTATGACTGGGAAAAATGTTTCTTACTTTGGGAATTGATATGTTGAGCATATGCCCTGCTAAAACACTAGGGGTTCAGATAAAAGTATCATTTGGTTTCTTGTAAACCCAACAATCCACTGTACACAGCTAGGGGAATGTCCATAAGTAGCAGTCCACGGACACAGAATTGGAAGAAAAAAAGGAAAACATGAACATACAGGATTGGGTAACTCAACAAGGGGAAACAAATGGACTGAGTGAACAGACTGGTGAAGTTTTTATGAACATTTGTCTCCCCTTGTTGCAAAAACCAAGAATACTTGTCCGAACAGGCAGAGAGACCAACTCCATAAAAGCACAGCCTACTGCTCAAGAGGACAGCAGCTTATGACCACAGGGTGATGGTCGGAGTCTGCCTGTCCAGGTATATTGCTCTAACACACCAATGACTCAAGCACCTCCGATGGAACAACAGAAAAGTTGCTGGCCAGTGCTGGCACCACCAGACACCGGCAGACGCCAGCAAGGCCCAGAGGTGGATCTAAGGAGTGTGTATCACAAACACCACCCTGGTCCCACACGAAAACAGACATGCTTAAAATACTGTACCACCAAAAGGGTGGAGCAAGATAAAGAGAATAAAAACTAACTTCCTCAAGCATTGGACAGTGAAATTCTGGATTTGCATACAAACTCATGACTTTTTTTTTATATATATGTTATTACTGTGAGAGGAGAAATTACTGAGGAGGAGTACTAGTTTTGTGTGAAAATGGACTTCCGTTTGCATTTTGTTTGTTTGTTTATTTGTTGCTTAACGTCCAGCCGACTACGCAGAGCCATATCAGGACGAGGAAGGGGGGGATGAAGGGGGTCACTTGTCAAGCGATTCCTGTTTACAAATGCACTAACCCATTACTTGTGTCCCAGCAGGCTTTAGTAAAACTAAATTAATACCTACTGGAAGATTACCAGTTTCCAGTATGTTAAAATAGGCTTAACCTATCTACTGCTGGACTTACATCAGAACACTAACAGATTAAACTATACATGAATCGCGAGACAAGTGGCAAGAGAAGAGATTTTTGGAAAAAATACAGGTGAATGAGCAAGAAGGCAGAAAAAAGAAAAGAATTCATGAAGAAAAAGAGAGCATGACAGGAAAGAGGAACCAAAAATCTACCTAACAGCAAACTAGAAAGCTCCTGCGGTTCCAAAAACAGGAGGGGCCTTTAATTTCATAACCGCAGTGCCCCACTGCGGGACTTCCGTTTGCATGTGATCTCTTACAATGCATTAGTAAGCAGACCTACCTTTCTTTCTTTATTCGGTGTTTAACGTCGTTTACAACCACGAAGGTTATATCGCCACGGGGAAAGGGAGGAGAGGGGATAGAGCCACTTGTCAATTGTTTCTTGTTCACAAAAGCACTAATCAAAAATTTGCTCCAGGGGCTTGCAACGTAGTACAATAATTACCTTACTGGGAGAATGCAAGTTTCCAGTACAAAGGACTTAACATTTCTTACAAACTGCTTGACTAAAATCTTTACAAAAATTGACTATATTCTATACAAGAAACACTTAAGGGCAGGTGGGCCAGTGCAAAATTGACCAAATCGTTCAAAACACTGTTTTGGGTATTTTAGCAGATTATGTTTCCATAACATACCTATCATCCATGTGTGTCGGTGTTTTTGTCAAAAGTGTCCTATTTATCTGTCAATAAAGACAAAATCTGAACATGTGTGGCATTGATTGTCTTCTGTAGTCGATATTCCCCCGCCAAAAAATGTCTCATTTCAAAGGCTAGTTACGGCTTTGTCCTCAGCAAAACAGTGCATTCACGACATACGAAACTGCGCAGCAGCTCTTGACCTATAACATGACATCAGTGTTTTGATGAATGTTCCATTCACTCAGCCACTTGTCCGTTGCAAAGGCAGCAATCGTAATCGAACGGAAATGTCCTTATTTGGAAGGTACTCGACATCCATTGGTTCGTGTCATAAACCGAAATCGGGAACCAGTTTACTTTGTGAGTGCGCATGCTCAGCTTACGAATTTTGCATACGGAAACTACCGAAGAGACTCTCGGCCATGACGGGAACACCCGAAGTTCACTCGGTTTTACAACATCCTGGTTACACATCAAACGATCGGTGACAACCGAAAGCGAATTTTTCCTTGAGAAACAACCTTTGATACGATAACAATGGCTCGAAATAAGAAAGAGGACAACGTCTTTATTAGTTCGGTTAGCAACAACAAGTAGTTCCGCTGGCACTAGGCCAAAGTTTGGATTCTGTCGGTGTTTCCGATACAGAGGAAAGCTTTGATCTCCACGCAGATCCACAGGTCGCCATTTCCGAACACGCCATGCAGCAGACTTTTTACGTCTCGGCACTGGCTTGCTTTGCGCTGAATTTGAGTCAGTTTCTGTGCAGTATCTCCTCGACAAGCAAGTTGAGCATTTGCTACGCAAAAAAACAAAAACAGGAGAAAGTATCCAACATCAGTCAGATTATCGGTAATGTTTGCTGGGCCTGCCATTTCCCGAACGAAACTGGATCAGCAACTGTTTGTATCAATCTGCGCTTTCGTAAATTCCGTCACTGTCTTGACGAACTGTGTCATTTTCTTCACCGCGATACACAGTTCATTGCGAAGAGCTTCCTCAGTAAATCGTTCAGATTCCACGTACGATTTGTTGTCAAAAAACAACTCAAACGAAAGTTTCAAACTCATCATCCTCCATCTTGCTTGTCGAAGCACCAAAGTACTGTATCGATGTAAAAACAAAAGCAGAAAACTTCGAGGAAACCAACAAATCGACGAGATAACGGAAGGAAATAAGTCTCGTTCTGGCTCAAGTAAGTTACCGTTAAAAATACCGTTATTCTCGCATGCAAATACAAACGAGAATCGGGTCATTGATACACGTTTAGCGCTGGGGCAGTATCCCCATGCTGGTTGACAGAGGGAAAGAAAGGATGGACGCATAAATTCTCTGCTGGCGTGCTAAAGGCTAAGTAGTTTGCAATTCAAATAAACTAAGCTGTTCATTCATAACACAGTTTTGTCCTTGTGTGTCTGTTTCAATAGTGTTTCTGTGGTGTTCAATCTTCAATGTCGTTTTTCTCAGTTCAGCCATTTTGCCTACGGTTACGTCTTGGGTTACGCGATTTCTCTGGCTGTAATTTAGCTAGAGCAATATTTTCTTTTGTAGTTTGTGCAGAATATAACATTCTGGGGGATTACGAAGGGATTTTGCTGAAATTTTATTATAGTCATATCCAGATTATTTCAAAAAATAATTTCGCAAGCGTTACCCTAA
This sequence comes from Littorina saxatilis, assembly GCF_037325665.1. Classification (NCBI taxonomy): domain Eukaryota; kingdom Metazoa; phylum Mollusca; class Gastropoda; order Littorinimorpha; family Littorinidae; genus Littorina; species Littorina saxatilis. The sequence goes on from NC_090248.1 coordinate 36,479,488, forward strand.
AGTTTGACAGTTGTAACAAAGAAGTGTTCCTAACTCCAAATATAAGTATAATAAACAAGATCTGCTTCGTAATCCCCTAGAGCATACCCAGAAGGATAAAATAAAACAATAATTAGAAGTGTGACAATCACATCTGATGAAAATCCGTGTATCTCCTGTACTCCACTTTTGTCTGTATTTTGACTGTTTTTGTCGCGTAAAACAAAAACCAGCAACCGAAAATACAAAAAGTGACTATTCTTTGTCATCATTTGTTCATTTCTTTCATAAAATAACATTCAGACACAATAAAACATTGAAAATTAAAAAAAAGGTAGTGCACTGGCCCACCTCCCCTTAAGGGTAAAAGGAAAAACAGAATCCGTTAGTCGCCTCTTACGACATGCTGGGGAGCATCGGGTAAATTCTTCCCTCTAACCCGTGGGGGGTGTAAGCAGACCTGGGAACCCCTGTTTTGCACTTATTCTCAAACAAACTTGGTGTATTTTCAGAAAAAATGAGCGTACTCCACACAGCATTTGAACATCTATGATTTAAACATACTTCACAAGCGTTGGTCACACCGTTAATTAAGATTTCCAATGCATTTAAAACAATGCTTCTTTCAATGTTTACTGACAAAAATTGGAATCCTGTGTCAAAATACTTGATCGGCTTCGGGATGCGTTTGTAAAAAAGAGAGTAGTCTAGGAATTGTTCTCAACATATTTTTTTTCTCCACTGACCGTACTGATTTTATTCTAGACAATCATGCGTACAAAATACGGCGAAATCGTATGGGTTCCCAGGTCTGAGTAAGGCCCTGTTTTGACTGGGAAAAATGTTTCTTAGGTTAGGCATTAATACGTTGAGAAAATGCCCTGCTAAACAAAGGGGTGCAGATACAATTCTAATGGCACAGAAAGTTAGAACCAGCCTCCTTGTACATAACATTGTCTTCCAGTGGTATGAAAGCAGAATTGGCTTTCTAGTAAATCCACTGTACATCTCTGGGAGTGTCTATATAAACAGAAGTCCGCAAACACAGAAGCCGAAAAAGGAGAGTCCACAAGAAGGGGAAACAGTCGGACTTAGTGCACATGCTGGTGAACTTTACATGAACATTTTTCTCCCCACATTGCAAACACAAGTAAAGCTAACCTAAGAATACTCGTCCGAACAGGCAGAGAGACAACCTCTATAAAAGCACAGCCTGCCGCTCAAGAGGACAGCAGCGTATGACCACAGGGTGATGGCCGGAGTCTGCCTGTCCAGGTATATTGCTCTAAGAGGGCCGTCACACATGCGACTGAGTCGCGCGATTTACCCCTGTCACACAGCCGACTCAGTCGTAGAAAACAGCTACGACAAGTCTGCGACTCAGTCTCATGCGATTCCCTCGTAGCTTTGAGGTTTAGAACATGTTCTATTCGTGCGATCCAGTTGTCGGTCAATCACAGGGGCAGAGCCAACAGAGCCAATCAGAACGCGTTGTTGCGGCCTTGACGCCGCGACGAAAAATAATGGCGGACATTAAAGTCCCATTACTCCCTCAAGCATTGGGCAGTGAAATTCTGGATTTGCATACAAACTCCTGACTTTGTCATCACCATGAGAAGAAAAGTTACTGAGGAAGAATACCAGCTTTGCGTGTAAATGGACTGAAAGTTTGCATGTGATCTCATACTATGCATTAGCGAGGCTCTGTTATGACTGGGAAAAATGTTTCAGACCTGTTTACCCTAAACCCGAGGCAAGAGTACTTTTTCAAAAAGTTGGTGTACTTTGCAAGCAAAGCCATATGGGCTAGGCAAAACGTACGTGGGCCGTGGGTGCAAACGTGTTTGTGTAAGAATAGCATGTCTTGTGAACATCTTCAAAATTTAACTCCTTCCGATACAACAGGGATAAAACAATTTTATTTACCTGTCAGTTTATAACATTATAACCAGTGTCTTCCAAGCAGATTGATAATGAAAAGATGAAGTTCGTGAAATAACATCTGTGGTTGACAGTGGCAAGTTCATTTTTACAATCATCTCAGAAAACACTCCGTGCTTCAGCACGGACTACAGCCTTTTCTTCTGGCAGGATTTGCTTTGCGGGAATGAACTTAATATTTCTTTGGCAGCTTTCAGCGGATTTCTTTGCAGCAACCTTGTCCATGTGAGTTTTGGAACTGCAGTGTCGTTCGATGTCATATTTCCCAGCATGGACAACGGAGAAATCTGATTTACAATACTTGCAGTGTGCATGACTTTTTCCCATAGTAGACTCCACAATTCCTGGCTCTTTCTTATATTTCTCCATCTGCTGCTTCTGCTGTTTAGACTTGGTACAGTCATCCGAAACTGTCACATTTTACCGCTTCATTTTGCCACGATTGTCCAGACGATCGCACGTGCCAACAACTGAACAAGGTTTCCACAGCTGAAGACTCGCTGTCATAGTTATCTCCCTTCGACCGAAACCGGTATCAGTTGTACCATCCCGTAATCAGCACACCAACACCGGAAAACGTATTGTAGACTTTTTCTTAGGCGTATTTTGTGCGTGTGTCGCGTATTTGCGTACTGATAATAATTTGGCGTACAAAATACGCCCAAATCGTACTGGTAAACAGGTCTGATGTTTCTTAGCTTGGGAATTGATATGTTGAGCATATGCCCTGCTAAAACACTAGGGGTGCAGATACAATTCCAATGGCATAGCTAACCTAAGACTGCATTAGACTGTTTTGACTGGGAAAAATGTTTCTTAGGTTGGGAATTGATACGTTGAGCATATGCCCTGCTAAAAAAGAAGAGGTTCAGATAGAATTCTAATTGTACAGAAAGTTAGAACCAGCCTCCTTGCACATAAAATTGCCTTCCAGTAGTATAAGAGCAGAATTCGCTTTCTTGTAAATCTAAGAATCCACTGTACACCTCGGGGAATGTCTATATAAATAGAAGTCCACAAACACAGAAGCAGAAAAAGGAGAGTTCACAAGGCAAAACAGATGGACGAAGTGAATACGCTAGTGAGGTTCACATGAACATTTTCCTCATGTTGCAAACACAAGTAAAGCTAACCTATGAATGATTGTCCGAACAGGCAGAGAGACCACCTCCATAAAAGCACAGCCTGCCGCTAAAGAGGACAGCAGCGTATGACCGCAGGGTGATGGTCGAAGTCTGCCTGTCCAGGTATATTGCTCTAACACACCAATGACTCAAGCACCCCCGATGGAACAACAGAAAAGTTGCTGGCCAGTGCTGGCACCACCAGACACCGGCAGACGCCAGCAAGGCCCAGAGGTGGATCTAAGGAGCGTGTATTTCAAACAGCATTCAGGAGCCATACAAAATAGAAATGTTGAAGGTACCGCCACAAGGGTGAAAAGTGAATGAAGCAATCTACTTACCCATGAAGCCAAGCTGTTTTGCGATGTCCACAAAGTTGGATCCCTTAGCATTGTTGAGTTTGGAAACGATGGTGTCTGCAGGATGTGAGACGATAGCACAGAACACGCCAGCTGTAACGTACACAAATACAAAGGTTGTGTTAAAACCAGGGCACTTACAACTTCTGACAAAGACTACTAAATGCCCTCCTTGAACACAACACCGCAACTTGGATCACTGGACATTGCACGTACACCAATGCTCTTCTAAAAATGTTAAGGACTCATCAAGAAAACGTGTCCTTTTTTGTTGTGGATGCATGTTGCTAAAGTACATTATGTTAGTGTGTCAGCTGTTAAACACAAACTGGTGAGCACCGCTCATGACCAGCACCTTATAATGTGCATCACACATTTTTGCCATGGCAGTTCTTTCTTTATTTGGTGTCTAATGTCGTTTTCAACCACGAAGGTTATATCGCGACGGGTGCCATGGCATGTTCAGCGCCAAATTCATAGAACTTGGAAAACCACCCCCTTTTTCCCCAAGGCAGAATCTTTCTTTGTGATCAGCATGGCCCAAAAGGTTCCAACAACATTCAGTCCTTCTGTGAATCCAAAAAAATAGAAAGGCAAAAGTTTCATCAAATATTGGACCCTTTATTTTTAGAATTTATTTTTAACCCTTTCACTGCCTGTCGAATGTCAGCTTACTTCCTGGGTAACTTGCTTTAACGGGCAATAAACCATGCAATTAGCAACAACAACAGAAGAAGAAGAAGAAAAACAAACAATCAATGCATGTTTGGTGTATTTTTATGTATACATCAAGGGCACACTGTAAGTTGTCAATTTAGGTCTATACAGCTAATGCTTTGTATACAAATGTTTCTTGGCAGTGAACAGGTTATAGATTGTATACATTATATGGACCAGTCCTAACATGTTTTGAAAGGTATATATGCACACAAATTCCCCAACACAATCTCAATGGATTTGCGCAAATGTTGAGAATAGGTCTTTGAACTCCACGGAAACTTGCAAATATATGTAAACTTCCAAAGTCCAAATGTGACCCTCCACCACGAAATGAGTCGCATGTCACCTCGCGCGGTTCTGCGCTAGGCTTAATATAAGTCTGGGGAGTGTCTAGTAACAGTGTGAGGGTCACAGGCTTATAACTCAAACAGTTTTCGCTCTTTTCTAAAACGATTTTCACCACTGGATAGAGCATAAGAAAGTCTTTATGAAAATGTAACAATATGAAAACTATGCAAAGGTGACATGCGACTCATTCCTTGGTGGAGGGTCACAAATGTCATAGGTTTAAAAAAGAGGTGAAACAAGAGCATGAGGAAAACTAAAGGCAGGGATGGCCAAATCTCAACATTTTAACTCGCCTATCATGCGATTAACTTCAAGAAAGTCACTATCCCGGCAGAAATGTGACTGGACCAGTGAACACTACAGTCGATCTTCAGTTTTTATATGCCTTGAAAACTCGATATTAAAACCAAAAGTGTTGCATTTGACCAGAATTTTCATTGGTCAGCCGGGCGAGTTGCCAGGCAGTTTCTACTAGCCCAGCGGATGTTTTACTCGCCCCTGGCGATCAAGCGGACGATTTGGCCACCCCTATAAAGGGAAAGAATGAAATGGGGAAGACTGACCGATGTAACCAGCAGTGAAGGTGACGACCAGCTGCTCAGGCTTGTTGCACTCAGCGCGTGGTTTGGGTACCACGAACTTGTACAGGGCCTCCACCGTGCGCTCAAAGCAGGCAAACTTCATCATGGTGTAGGGGATCTGTCGGGCCCACAGTGGAACCAGGCCTTTGTAGAATCTGAAACCAACACACAACGGTCAAAAACTTTGCAACGTCTCCTCTCACATATACATTCTTTTCTGTTCATAACGTGCGAGGGAAACGTTTTGTCCTGTGTGAGGGAAATGTGTTGTTAGGGATGGTAAAAAAAAAAACAAGTCGCGTAAGGCGAAATAACATTTAGTGAAGCTGTCCAACTCACAGAATGAAACTGAACGCACTGCATTTTTTCACCAAGACCGCATACTCGTAGTTTCGTCAGTCCACCGCTCGGGGCAAAGGCAGTGAAATCGACAAGCCAGAATAGTGCGGTAATGGTCGCGCTGAGCAGGATAACATGCTTTTCTGTATCTCCATTCTTTTTAGCGTACAGTAAAACCTGAGTCTAGCGGACCCTTGTTGTAACGGCCACCTGCTACATACGGACAGTTTATCATGGCATGAACACGATTTCAACAATAACTAACCTTTAACGGGCGGACACCTGCCACTTACGGACGCGGACACGATTTTTCGGACCGTAGGAAATGTAAACACTGTCACAAACGGACACAAGGTACATAAAAACGCAACTTCGAAAACTCGACTGTTATGCAGACAGTGCTCGGCAGCCGTAGCCGTAGCACAAATGGTTGTTGATTGGTTGTCCTGTCCCTTTTCTGACCAATCAGTGGCTTGTTTAGATGGAGACCCACTTTCGCTCACTCACTTTCGCTTTTCCGCATTGTGGATACAGTCACAATCAAAAGCAACAGTAGACTACTGTGTTTGAAAATGGAATCTCCAGCAGGAAAAAGAAAAGCGTTGACTTTAGAGCAGCGTGTCGCTGCCTTGAAAAAACTAGATAGCGGCCAATCATGCCAAGATGTGGCGAAGGAGATGGGATGTGGTAAAACACAGATCGCGAGGATCAAATCGGAAAAAGAAGACGTGATGATCTCTCTCTCTTTGTAAGCAATCGTTCGAAGGAAACAATAGTTAACACAGCTAAATTTTTGTTCCATGCATTTATGCTGAGACTAGAAAAACTGAATGAAACAAGAGCTGACCCAATTTGGTCGAGACACACTGCGGAATTTCCCGTTGAATGACTGATGAAGAGTCAGCTATTTTTAGCTTTGTGACGTCCGACTTGCGTAAGTTTGATGCACAGTGTGTGTAGGGAACGGGTTAGGTGGGGGGGGGGGGGGGGGGGGGGGGGGGTGTTGTTGTTGTTGTTGTTGTTGTTGTTGTTGTTTGCTACATGTATCATTTGTTTACTCACATTTTCAGTGAGTCTCATGTTCAATCCAATAAATACATACTACAGGACTGACAAAAAGTGTCTTGTTCATTTTACGTGCTCTTTGTAAAATATTGCCCCGGCCCCTCCACCTGTGAAGAAGGGACACCTGTCTAATAGGGACACTACATGTATTACCATTCCCCAAGGGTGTCCGTTAGAGACAGGTTTTACTGTACTGAGTTTGTTTTTAATCCATATATGTTTTTGGAATCAGGGACCGACAAGGAATAAGATGAAATTGTTTCTAAATCGATTTCGGACAATTAATTTTAATCATAATTTTCAAATTTTTAATTTTCAGAGCTTGTTTGTAATCCTAATATAACATATGTATATGTTTTTGGAATAAAAAAATGACGAAGAATAAGATGAAATTGTTTTTGGATCGATTAAAAAACCCATAATTTTAATGACAACTTTCCAATTTTTAATGACCAAATTCATTAATTATTTTTTAAGCCACCAGGTTGAAATGCAATACCAAAGTCCGGCCTTCCTCGAAGATTGCTTGGCCAACATTTCAATCAATTTGATTGAAAAATGAGGGTGTGACAGTGCCGCCTCAACTTTTATAAAAAGCCGGATATGACGTCATCAAAGGTATTTATCGAAAAAATTTAAAAAAATGTCCGGGAATATCATTCCCAGGAACTCTCATGTCAAATTTCATAAAGATCGGTCCAGTAGTTTAGTCTGAATCGCTCTACACACACCACAACCCTCGTCTCGATTTTCCCTCTATGTTAAAACATTTAGTCAAAACTTCACTAAATGTAAAAAGAAATATTTATTATATATACCAAATGTTCATTCATAAGGCAAAAAAAAAAGAAAAAAAAAGGTGTGGTTAAGGTAACATAGCCAAAAAAATAGGGTAGGAAGGTAGGCAATCACTTTTTTTTCTAATGTGTACAAATTAAACCTACTTGACAGGGAAATAAGTGTGCGATTCGAGCGCTCTCGCTTTCATTGCGTTTTCTGCACTCTTTTTTTGTGTTTTGTTTTGACAAATGTAATAAAAAGTTATAGGGTCGGCCCCTAAAAATAGGGTAGGTCGGGTTACCGTAACCACACCTATTTTTTTTTAGGCCTAATGGTAACTCAGCGTTGCTAAGCAACCTGGATTACCAATGTTAAAAAAACCCACAACCATCTCAAAAACACAACCTTACACACACGCCTTGAGCAGAGGGAAAAAACCCTCATCTGCTGTACTTTAGAAGACAAAATTGTGTGTGGTTTCTTTTGTTTTGGGAGCAGCAGCTAAATCCCAGCACTGCCTCTTTGGGAAGGGAGGTAAATCTTCTTACAAGAGATTTGTGCATGATTCATTTGCCTTGCTTCTGTGTTCACAACTCTCTTGGTGTTGAATGTTTAATTTGAGCTTTACCCTGAAATTCCTTCGTCCTGCATGATCTTGGGGAAGCCTTCCCTGAGGGTGCTTGCAAAGCCGGGCTGGGTCTGGATCCTGACTTTGACAGCCTCCATGGGGCACAGGGCGATGTCGGCGAAGAACTCGGCAGACGCACTGGCAGCCAGGTACAGAGACGTTCTCCACAAGTAGCAGTTTTCCTGCAAGCCACCGAGGGTCAAATTTAATATGGGACAGAGATCATGCCATGGACATGTGGGCCCCGTAAAAACGAGGCGAATAATGCGGAGATAATAGTGAAAAAGTTTCATAAGTACATTGTACATATTTTGACTTCTTTCTTGTGACCAGATTATTATAAAAAACAAAATTCATAACTCGGAAATTTTTAGCTTTGGAAAAGTGTTCTCTCTGTGATGTGTCAATTTTTACTGACTGCCCACAAAAAAAGGAAGCTATTCCCCGCCCTTTGCTCACGCAACAGATTACAAATTACAAACTGACCTCTCCGAGCATATCACCGTAGAGGATCTTGAAGACTTCGTAGAAGCCAAACTTGCCCACTCCCTGCATGGAGTAGCCGATTAAGGTGGGAGCCCAGCCTTTAGCCAGAGACCGGACACCCTCCTCAGCCAGTGAAACTTTGAAGCCTTGGATGATGTTCCCATATTTAGCAGCATCCACCTGAAAATAAATATGTAAAAATAGCCCATTATAATCATGCTTTATCGAGTTCACAGCAGGGTAGGTATTTGTTTCTGTAACACCAAGAATTAACACACAAAATCCAAACATCATATACACATGAATCCTAAAAGCAAACTCAACTAAATCTGAAATGCTGAAAAGCAACCTACATGCCATCAATCTTCATAGAAAATGAAATGTATTCTTTCAATGAGATACCAACCTGAATGCGGCACTTGACCAGATCAAGGGGGACAACTGCGGTGTGGGTCAGGCCACAGCTGAGGAGACCACCAAAGGCGCACAGTCCATAGTACTTTGCTGAGCCGAACTCACAGCTGTTCTCCTCTGAAAATAGTTATTGTCATATCCAGTTTCAGGACCAACACCTCAGTTTTACAATGTGTGTTTTCAGACCCCCCCCCCCCCCCCCCCTCCAAACGTGTTTTAAATCATGAAGAATAAGACAGTGTGTTCACTGGTATCGGTTGATATCAAATGTGATGGTGATTGAATTAAAAGTTGAAACCTTACTAAAATAAGAACAAGCAAGTCCAGCACGAACAGGAATATACCAAATAATACCAAAATGCAATCGGTAAGAAAAAGACTACCTATAGATAAGAATGTTATGGGATCGCAGGGTTTAGCCTGGATGAAAAAGGCAATGGGATATTTGTCTCCCAAAACCAAATTCCGTTTGGACATCGTCAAAGGCAAAAAATGCCAAGAGGGTTTTTAGGCAGCAAGTATATGTTTTTGACCAAAGATGCAAAATGGTGCAATTTGATAATTAGCAGATATATTGTGTTACCTGTGCGAGTGTTTATGTCACAGAAAAGACATTTCAAATGTTTAACATGAGGCACAGCCAACTAATCGGCGAAAGGAAATTCAGAACAGGCTTTTTTCTCAGCAGAGCCATGTTATTCTTATCAATTTTAAATTCATATACATTTTATGTTCCTGGACAATTAATGATGACGACTCCAGAGTTGTAAATTTTTTTTCTGGCAGGTCAACTAATATTTGATACCTATCCTTGCTGGATTATCCATTTAAAATTACAAATGTAGGTGGCATGCCTCACAGAATAACAATTAACACAAACACATCGATTCAAAACCACAAGCAACCATGAACAAAACCAGCATTACTGATGTACTAACCATTTGATTGGTATGATTTATGATTGTGTCTGAACATGCTTGGAGTTCAATCAACCCTGCATGGAAACCAAACAAATAACTCTGAAAACCCAAAAGTCGTCTCAAAGTCAAACTAAAACAGCACCGGTAATTCAAGGCCATACACTTGCCATATACCCTGGTCACGACAGAGCTACCACACGGAATTGTTGACACACAGTCTGATATAAGGCGACCTTTGGATTTCCATGCTGCTGGTTCTGGTTCAGGAAAGGGAACAGAATATAACTAAAAAGAAGAAATCAGTGTGGGGGCCGGCCTAGGCCCTTGTTTAGTGATGTATTTAACCAAAAAACTGCGTCTCCCACCTCACTGGATGCCAAAACATATCTGCCCGCTACAAACTTTTACCCGGCAATGGCAAGGATTCCGACCACTGCGAAGTGATTCCGAGTAGTGTAGAACGGAGACTGATGATGTCAGTGACGAGGATATAGCCTGGACACTTTCTAAAGTCACTGACATGTATCTCTAGGCTTTATAGCCACAGCCATGCCACAAACTGACAAGACATTCTGGCTGCTCAGTTGAAAATTATTGACTTTCCACTTCCAGTAGAGTAAGCTGAGGTTAAATTGTCAAAATACTGTCTGATAGCTGAACACGATGCAGTTCTGATCAGAATCATTTAACAATCTGACATGTTATCACATACATACACAGTATGTGCATGCTCTTAACCAACAAACTCTATGACAATCAGCCAAGGTTATTAGTCAAGAGATTAGTCTGTCATTTAATTTTCACTCATGCCGTGTCTTCTGTGACCTCCAACAGGTCGTGTGACACTCAATCTGGGGCTGAAAATCTAACAATGAATGTTCTTTTTAAACCGGCTTTTAAAATGAAATAGCAACAAACCTGACGAGGCAGCGGCGATTGTTCTTTCTTCGTTCACTGCCAAAGGCTCGGCCTCGGCGGCTTCTCCATCGTCACACGAAGCGTGGAACGGACTGGAGAAGATGTTCTTTCGCCACGCCGAAAAGAGTGAAGTCGACATGATGATCTGAAAAACAAGGATCAGAATTAATCCCCAGAGAAAGATGATCCTGTATGCACAATATGACGACGCTAAATTCCCCTCAACATGAGCAATTACGAAAAATTCATTTGACCGAACGTCCTCTACCTGTCGAATATGGCGTGCTCGTCTAAAGAGACCGTGGGAGGTCACGTGGACGAGATGTGGAACATGACTGTGACGTCATAACAAAAGCGCTAGCCGGCGACACACGATTGCCGCAGAAAAAAGTGGTGTATTGCATCACAGTTGGCAAAAAATCGGTAATCATTTAACGTCAATTTAAACTTCATTCTCTTGTGTTATTTACACCAAATAAACGATCAACAAAGCGCAGAAACATGAAAAATGAGCTTACAAGAGAAGCAACTCTACATCTTTTCTGAACAGTTCTACGTACGCGATTGCTTCCCCTGGCTGGAAAGTCGATATATGCAGCGTAACGGCGGTACAAAATACCAAAACTGAGCAGCATTGATCGGATGACAAACGTAATTAGATTGACATAATTTAAACTGAACCAGATTGGATTGAATAAGATAAAATAAAATCAATTCTCAACGACGGTAAGCGATTTTTTTCTGCATGTTGCCACAAGCTGAGGAATCTCAATGAAAACACTAAAGTGATAAAAACTGAATTTAAAATTAAAGTACCATTTTAATAACTATTAGTCTTGAATAACACACCCAGGTTCCAAATTGTTTCAGTTTCTGTCTGTACTCGACGTTGTCACTGAATAAATCGAGATCGGAATGTGTTTGTGTGTGTGCCAAGTGTGTGTGTGCCGTGTGTCACATCGTTTCGTCTGTGCCGTGTAGCCTAGGGCCTATGTGTGTGCCGGTGTGTGTGTGTGTGTGTGTGTCAGTGTGTGTGTGTGTGTGTGTGTGTGTGAGTGTCAGTGTATGTGTGTGTGTCAGTGTGTGCCGTGTGCCTGTGTGTGTGTGTGTGTGTGTGTGTCAGTCGTGTGTGCCACGGGCTGACTCAGTGTGTACTGACTCTCTGTGTGCAGTGTGTGTGTGTGTGTCACGTGTGTGTGCGTGTGTGCGCGTCTGTGTGTGTGTATGGTGTGTGTGATGTGTGTGGTGTGTGTATGTGTGTGTGTGTGTGTGTGTGCGTGTGAACGCACACAAACATGCACTATTTTGTAGTCTCGGCTGGCCGCCTAAAATAATATGAAGTTTTGTCGGCCTCTGACGTCACATGGCTCAAAGAAGGGAAATCCAGTGTTCAATCGATACATAAAGTTTTAACTAAGCGAATGTTCACTTGAGAAAGAACAAGTCGCGTAAGGCGAAAATACAATATTTAGTCAAGTAGCTGTCGAACTCACAGAATGAAACTGAACGCAATGCCATTTTTCAGCAAGACCGTATACTCGTAGCATCGTCAGGCCACCGCTCATGGCAAAGGCAGTGAAATTGACAAGAAGAGCGGGGTAGTAGTTGCGCTAAGAAGGATAGCACGCTTTTCTGTACCTCTCTTTGTTTTAACTTTCTGAGCGTGTTTTTAATCCAAACATATCATATCTATATGTTTTTGGAATCAGGAACCGACAAGGAATAAGATGAAAGTGTTTTTAAATTGATTTGGACAATTTAATTTTGATAATAATTTTTATATATTTAATTTTCAGAGCTTGTTTTTAATCCGAATATAACATATTTATATGTTTTTGGAATCCGCAAATGATGGAGAATAAGATAAACGTAAATTTGGATCGTTTTATAAATTTTTATTTTTTTTTTACAATTTTCAGATTTTTAATGACCAAAGTCATTAATTAATTTTTAAGCCACCAAGCTGAAATGCAATACCGAACCCCGGGCTTCGTCGAAGATTACTTGACCAAAATTTCAACCAATTTGGTTGAAAAATGAGGGCGTGACAGTGCCGCCTCAACTTTCACGAAAAGCCGGATATGACGTCATCAAAGACATTTATCAAAAAAAAGAAAAAAACGTTCGGGGATTTCATACCCAGGAACTCTCATGTCAAATTTCATAAAGATCGGTCCAGTAGTTTAGTCTGAATCGCTCTACACACACACACACACACACACAGACAGACAGACACACACACACACACACGCACATACACCACGACCCTCGTTTCGATTCCCCCTCGATGTTAAAATATTTAGTCAAAACTTGACTAAATATAACAAGTCGCGTAAGGCGAAAATACAATATTTAGTCAAGTAGCTGCCATTTTTCAGCAAGACCGTATACTCGTAGCATCGTCAGTCCACCGCTCATGGCAAAGGCAGTGAAATTGACAAGAAGAGCGGGGTAGTAGTTGCGCTAAGAAGGATAGCACGCTTTTCTGTACCTCTCTTTGTTTTAACTTTCTGAGCGTGTTTTTAATCCAAACATATCATATCTATATGTTTTTGGAATCAGGAACCGACAAGGAATAAGATGAAAGTGTTTTTAAATTGATTTGGACAATTTAATTTTGATAATATTTTTTATATATTTAATTTTCAGGGCTTTTTTTTAATCCAAATATAATATATTTATATGTTTTTGGGATCAGCAAATGATGGAGAATAAGATGAACGTAAATTTGGATCGTTTTATAAATTTTTATTTTTTTTTACAATTTTCAGATTTTAAATGACCAAAGTCATCAATTAATTTTTAAGCCACCAAGCTGAAATGCAATACCGAAGTCCGGGCTTCGTCGAAGATTACTTGACCAAAATTTCAACCAATTTGGTTGAAAAATGAGGGCGTGACAGTGCCGCCTCAACTTTCACGAAAAGCCGGATATGACGTCATCAAAGACATTTATCAAAAAAATGAAAAAAAGTTCGGGGATATCAATCCCAGGAACTCTCATGTAAAATTTCATAAAGATCGGTCCAGTAGTTTGGTCTGAATCGCTCTACACACACACACAGACAGACAGACAGACAGACAGACAGACAGACACACACACACACACACACACACACATACACCACGACCCTCGTCTCGATTCCCCCCTCTACGTTAAAATATTTAGTCAAAACTTGACTAAATATAAAAAGCAACAGAGCCATTTTAACATTTACTTCACTGCCTAACTGCCTATTGACATATAGTTGGCTGAGATATACACTCACACGCGTTCGTGCATGAGTGTGTTTATGTCAGGGTGCCGCGCGCGCGTCAGTGCGTGCATGCGTGCTTACATGGTGTGTGTGTGTGTGTCCGTGTGTGTGTGAGCGTGTGTGTTTATTTCTGTGTGTGTGCGTGGTAGATTTTCGGATTGCAAAACTATCAGATCTCAAATAGATTAGTAAAATGTCTTGCTGTGTGGTTGCTCCGGCAACTCTGTGTGTGTGTGTGTGTGTGTGTGTGTGACGGTGTGTGAGTGTGTGTGTGTGTATGATGTGTGTGTGTGCGTGTGTGTGTCTGTGTGTGTGTGCCAGTGTGTCAGTGTGTGTCGTGTGTGTGCCAGTGTGTGTGTGTGTGTGTCAGTACCGTAGTGTGCCAGTGTGTATGTGTGTGTGTGTGTGTGTGTGTGTGTGTGTGTGTGTATGTGTCAGTGACTGAGTGTGCCAGTGTGTGTGTGTGTGTGTGTGGGCCGTGAGTTTTAAGTGTTTCTTTTTTTTAATTTAAAGTGTTTTCAGTTTACGCCGACTGACACGGTCTAGAATCAACGTGACTGACTTGGACAGCGTCAACAGGTTGTCGAGTAAGCACTCGCTCTTCAGTGACTTCGCCAAGGACTACAAAGAACACAGTCACACGCATACCCTAGCTTTTGCCGCGGTGGTCACGGATCACTGCACACTACTGCTACGTCACACAGGTGAGGCCGCGGCTGTGTCACTCACACTCGTACCTGCACGTGTGTCATTTTGACCGAGTCCCCGCTACACACACCCGCGATGCAATGCGTCACAACATGGCTGACGGCTGTGCGTTGTCATTCATTGCTGTGTGAACTTCCGACGTCTGCGTGTTTCGCTACCGTGTCGTAGCTCCCGCGTGTACTGCGAGACAGGTAAACAACAAACACTCACCTGGCACTGGCTACTGCTTCTTTCAGTTCAACCAAGTTATCGCGGTTTTGTCTGGGGATCGAGTTCTCTTACCTGTAAGTGAAACGATTGTTGTCATTCTGCTGGGCCTTTTTGCCTTGTTTTGTGACTGTTTATGTGTGAAGTACCACTGATGTTCTCCGACATGTTTCGTTCTAATCAGTACACTTCTGCCGCATGGCACCTTTTCTGAAACTACTGTGGATTTTTAATTAATCAACACTGAGTTAATCTCCTTTCGTAGCGAATCCCATTTTTGGAGCTATAGTTATTTCTTCCACGTGGAGTGAAGACTGAGCAGACACGCTTTCCCAGCGCTTGGTTTTTTTTTTACGAGTGTCGACTAAAAACCCACGTTTCAGCGGCTATGCATACAGTAGCGCACGGGCAGTGGCGGAGAGTTACATCATTTTCCTGTTTACCGAGAGACACGTGGGTCGGGACGATGAGTGTTGTTTTTCAGTGACAGGAATGTAGAGCGTTTTACCCATCGTGTTTACAAGTGACAGTGGACGCTGATGTTTGAGTCCACATTTAATTTCTTTGGACATGAATGTTAGGTTTTCAAGCAGATGTGCCTCGAAAGAAAACACATTGAAAAGTCACAGGTGGGCGATGATTTTCTTAAGTCTGTATTTAAATTTCAGCAAAAGGAATGTAGAGTATTCAAACCGGTTGTGTTCTAAATTTCTATACAAGAAAGAAAATGAAAATGAATTGTTATATTTTACAATTTTATTTTCAGACACAACCAGCATTCAACCAATCGTGTTCTGAGTGGAAACAAAGATCTGTACAATCTCTGGTGGAAACAAGTAGGGCCTAAACATGAATTGTGTTCAAAAATGATTTTGTGACATGACTATGGGGGGCGGTTGTGTTTTGAGAGGAAACAAGTGAACATTGCTAATACTATTTGTTTTTGTGTTCAAATTTAATTTTGTGACCTGAATTTGCCTATGGAGTATTCAGTTGGTTGCGTTTCGCAAGGAAACAAGTGAAATGGATTTGGTTTTTGATCTTTTTATTCAGAAAGTATTTAGTAGTGCAAACTGACGAGCTCAAATGACGGTTTGCGCACGCGGGTGTGTGGGGTGGGGTGGATGAGGTATATACGCATACACACGTTAACATCAAATTTACAAACAGAGAGAGAGAGAGAGAGAGAGAGAGAGAGAGAGAGAGAGAGAGAGAGAGAGAGAGAGAGAGAGAGAGAGAGAGAGAGAGAGAGAGAGAGAGAGAGAGAGAGAGAGAGAGAGAGAGAGAGAGAGAGAGGACGAGACATTCAAGACAAGAACAATTAGTGGCTTAAGCAAACACGTGCTTTTTTTTACATCCAGCCCTCGCTCATGAGAGGGAATAATCTAATGATAATTAACCTACGTTTTATAAAATCATTAAATGTTAAAAGAACAATCGAGAGAGAGAGAGAGAGAGAGAGAGAGAGAGAGAGAGAGAGATAGAGAGAGAGAGAGAGAGAGAGAGAGAGAGAGAGAGAGAGAGAGAGAATATTATGGTCGGATAGATCAATCAATCAATCAATATGATGAGGCTTATATCGCGCGTATTCCGTGGGTACAGTTCTAAGCGCAGGGATTTTTATTTTAAATTTAAAATTTTTTTATGCAATTTATATCGCGCACATATTCAAGGCGCAGGGATTTATTTATGCCGTGTGAGATGGAATTTTTTTTACACAATACATCACGCATTCACATCGGTCAGCAGATCGCAGCCATTTCGGCGCATATCCTACTTTTCACGGCCTATTATTCCAAGTCACACGGGTATTTTGGTGGACATTTGTATCTATGCCTATACAATTTTGCCAGGAAAGACCCTTTTGTCAATCGTGGGATCTTTAACGTGCACACCCCAATGTAGTGTACACGAAGGGACCTCGGTTTTTCGTCTCATCCAAAAGACTAGCTCTTGAACCCACCACCTAGGTTAGGAA
Organism: Littorina saxatilis; assembly: GCF_037325665.1. NCBI lineage: Eukaryota > Metazoa > Mollusca > Gastropoda > Littorinimorpha > Littorinidae > Littorina > Littorina saxatilis. Next base: position 36,496,240 of record NC_090248.1, read on the forward strand.
AGGGGGGAGAAAATTGCTAACGCCCTGACCCAGGGTCAAACTCGCAACCTCTCGCTTCCGAGCGCAAGTGCGTTATCACTCGGCCACCCAGTTCTGCATTCTCTCTTAATTTGTGAGTGCGTGGAAAATCAACTATGGTTATGCAAACACAGGCAGTCATGCACATGGTTACAGCACTGAAAACGTGCATATATCCACTCCGCCTCTTTCCGTGCTGAACTGTTTTTTTCTACTCCGCAGTGGCTATAATTATCCCCCGGTCTTAACTCTCCTCACGATATTGGAGAGAGATGATCACAAGAAATATAACAGAACAAAATATTCGATAAAGTAGGTGAATGCTTGAGTGATACAGACACAAACGTTGACTCACAGACACTCGAAAACACACACATACACACACACAAACACACACACACACACACACACACACACACACACACACACATTCACTCACTCACTCACTCACTCACTCCCTCACTCACTCCCTCACTCACTCCCTCACTCACTCACTCAATTACTCCCCTCTGCTACTAGTTTCTGTTTCTTTCCAAAAAAAGCATGACCCTCATTTAAAGTTACTCAGCCACCATGACGATGTTTTTGTTACACAGTTCTTCACAACCATCACCACAACTAACCCCACACCATGACGAGCGAAGGGAGTGACGGTTTTGACCGACAGCTTCAACCTCACCTGGCCTCCACACACACCGCGGGCCTCGACAACCCTGTTATGACGTTGAGCGAGAATGACGTCACAGTCAACGTTCACCACGCACCCGCCTCTTCCTCTAACCGCACGTGGGAGAGGTTCGACCAAGACGACTCAGGGTATGCTGAAAACAGAAACGGTCCAGCAACTTCCCCGAACAGCAACAGAATCGACGTCGGGTCAGCAGCAGCGAACATTCACAGCAACGGCAAGGTGCCTGATAGTAGTGCTTCCAAGACTGTGCTTCCAGAGCAGCAGACGACAACGACAGGGCAGCACCCGGTGTTCTACAACTGCCAGAGCGGGGAGGCGGTGGTTGTCCCTGGCAACGCGACGGCTACTGTCCCCGGGTCTGGCACCACGGTGATCGCCACGAGCCACATCCCGGAGCGGTGGCGTGAAATGGAGCGACCGTTGAGAGCTCGTCAGATGAAGGTGAGTTTGGCGCATACAATGGAATTCCAAACGCTACAAAAATCTGAGTGAGTGAGTCGGTAAATGGAGGCTGATTTGCAGAGGTTGTGGACAGAATATCTTAAAAAGTAACGTCCTAAAAACGGGGGAAAGTCCTCAACTGGGGTGTCTTAAAATGGGGGTTCCACTGTATAAACCTGGCACCGAAAAAACACCAACCCTTCTCTGGCGGCCCGTTTTCATGCTTAGTTTTATGGTTTTAGAACTTTTTTTTACACATTGATAAAACGCTTTTTAAGAATAGTATCATGATTGAAGGCGACATTTTGGAGAAATGAGTTCTCTGGCGAATTTAAAGTCCAATGGGCAATCGCTGTGGTGTAATTTAGACCCACCTATAATAATACACTTTATAATGCCAAGTAAACTCTTCTAATGATTTAAGTTAATGTAAATAGGAGAACGGCTTCGTTATGTCTAGATTCTGCTCATCGACTTTGTATCCCAGTGCTAACAGCTACACAGAACGCGAACGAAACATGTGCGAATATAGAGACGCGTGCAAGTTACACCGCTGTCAGAGGCAGAAAAGCAGGACGAAGCGAAAACAAAGGCTCGGACTGCGTGGAGACTGCACAGTCTGTAAAGAGTACCCTTGCACCTGTAGCGTATAACACGTGAATAACTGAACGTTCAAGCACTGATTTTAAGGTATTCTTTATGTGTGGTGACATCAGTTCATTGTCGAACTTCGTAACACTTAGGGCAATTGCAGACTCTTTTGTTATTTTTTATGTAGTATCCCTTTAAAGGCTGTCATATTCGTAGCGTTCATTAATTAATTCATATCGTTTACATGTGCCAATAATGTTATAAAACTGTACCTAAGGGGATATAATAACGATTGGCTGTAGCTTTCGAACACAGAAAACATTATTTCAGTATTGCAAAGTGGTGTTGATAGTGTCGAATGTAAACAGAACAGTCTCAAAGTGAAAGTGGATGTTTTCCGGAAATTGCGCAGGCGGAAATATACGATCTCTCACAGCACATATTCGCAAGAATAAGGCCACAGGCTTCAGCTGACAAGCTACAAGTACATCTAATTTTCTAATAGGCCTATGTACTCACGTGTCCAGCAAAACTTTGGCGAGTTCAGTATCCCCTTTGTACTTCACTACTTGGTTCTGAATTTGAAGCGATGGGCCTCTGACGAAAACAATCTTTCTTTCAGCGCGACCCAGCGCTGGTGCTGCGTGGTGATAAAGCAAGGAGTCCACTTTCTCTTCTCAGCAGATTTAGTGGCCTTGACAGCTTTAGACGGGTTTACTTCTATCTTTTTTTGCCATTGTACGCAAGCGCGCTTTGACTGTCTCCGACGCCATCTTTGGTTTACGAAACGTCACGAAGTGACGTCAACGGTCTAAAAATAGCCCAAGTCCTGGAGAACTGTTGCTAAACAATGCAATAAAGAATTAATTATTTCTCGTAATTGGTAAGGACTTCAAACCTAAAACTTTGCAGGAAGCTTAATTTATACATCCCCGCAACGATGGGAAAAGCCCTGGAAGTAATTAAACTAATTAAATAGGACTATATGTCAGCCTTTAAGCAGAAAAAGGTTGAGTAAAACGGTACACGAGTGAGTTGTTAATGTCATAAATAGTATGTTTATTTGAGAAACAAGATGTGGTTCCGTTTTTATATTTAGTCAAGTTTTGACTAAATATTTTAACATCGAGGGGGAATCGAGACGAGGGTCGTGGTGTATGTGTGTCTGTCTGTCTGTGCGTGTGTGTGTGTGTGTGTGTGTGTGTGTGTGTGTGTGTGTGTGTGTAGAGCGATTCAGACTAAACTACTGGACCGATCTTTATGAAATTTGACATGAGAGTTCCTGGGTATGAAATCCCCGAACGTTTTTTTCATTTTTTTGATAAATGTCTTTGATGACGTCATATCCGGCTTTTCGTGAAAGTTGAGGCGGCACTGTCACGCCCTCATTTTTCAACCAAATTCGTTGAAATTTTGGTCAAGTAATCTTCGACGAAGCCCGGACTTCGGTATTGCATTTCAGCTTGGTGGCTTAAAAATTAATTAATGACTTTGGTCATTAAAAATCTGAAAATTGTAAAAAAAAATAAAAATTTATAAAACGATCCAAATGTACGTTTATCTTATTCTCCATCATTTGCGGATTCCAAAAACATATAAATATGTTATATTCGGATTAAAAACAAGCTCTGAAAATTAAATATATAAAAATTATTATCAAAATTAAATTGTCGAAATCAATTTAAAAACACTTTCATCTTATTCCTTGTCGGTTCCTGATTCCAAAAACATATAGATATGATATGTTTGGATTAAAAACACGCTCAGAAAGTTAAAACAAAGAGAGGTACAGAAAAGCGTGCTATCCTTCTTAGCGCAACTACTACCCCGCTCTTCTTGTCAATTTCACTGCCTTTACCATGAGCGGTGGACTGACGATGCTACGAGTATACGGTCTTGCTGAAAAATGGCATTGCGTTCAGTTTCATTCTGTGAGTTCGACAGCTACTTGACTAAATATTGTATTTTCGCTTTACGCGACTTGTTTTTATTTCTTTTTATTTTAACGAAGATGCCCTACGCTTTCATTGCTGTTGGACCAGTTAAGATTAAAACTCACGATTTTAATCTTGAAATTCACCAACCCATAATATAATCATTCCTCCACGTGTCGTTTCAGATTCTAAAGGCCCTGAGCGTGCTGGCAGTGGTCATGTTCTTCCCCACGGGAATCCCGGCAGTGCATTACGCCTGGCGCACTAAGCGGGAGTTTGACGAGGGAATCCTACGCGGGAACATCGACCGTGCTCAGAAGTTCGCTCGACGTACTGAGCGACTCATCATCCTGTCCGCCATCTTGCTCGTCCTCGTCGCCGTCCTCGTCTTCGCCCTGGTGGAGAGGGCGCGCAACGGCTATGACGTCGATCATAGTTACGTCGCGCATACGTCAGTGCAAGGGCGTACTTTGTGACGTCATGTGGAGTTTGTGCCATGCGTGATGCGTTTGGATCAATCTTTCTACTTGAAATGTTATGACGTTGATCGCGGTTACATCGCGCACACGCCAGTGCAAGGGCGTTCATAACGACGTCATGTAGATATTTTTTTGCCCTGGGAGCTGCTTTTGGATCAGTCTTTCTACTTGACATGTTATGACGTCGATCACAGTAACGGCGCGCATACGTCAGTGCAAGGGCGTTCTTAATGATGACGTCACATGGATTATGTGCCCTGCTAGCTGCCGTAGGATCAGGTCTTTCCAGTTCCAATGTTATGACGTCGATCGCAGTTACGTCGCGCACACGTCACGGTGTAAGGGCGTTCATAGTAACGTTATTGTGTTGAAGTTTGTGTGTGATTTGTGAATTTTGAGGAAACAGATTTTGTTGGCTTTTATGTTAGTTTTTATTTTAGCAAGCGCAAGCCCTCATGGTGCAGAGTGTGCCTTATGCAGGGCCGGACCAAATGAGTTGTAAGGGGGGGGTTCCTCCTTTTTTGGGGGGCAAATCAGCGAAGTGGCGAAGCCACAAGACTAGGGGGGTCCGGGGGCATGCTCCCCCGGAAAATTTTTGAAAAACGGTTAAAATCTGTGCAATCTGGTGCATTCTGGGCCTTGTTTTGAGGGTTAAGAGCAGCATTGTTTTGGTGCTAAAACTAGTAAAAAAAAACCCACTCAAAGCAAGGTACATGCTTTTTCCAGGGGTGGGGTTCCGGAACCCCTGGAACCCTCCCCTGGGTCCGGCCCTGTTATGGTTATGACGTCGGTCACAGTTACGTCGCGTCACATAGTATACGTCAGCGCAAGGGCGGTCATAATCTGTGTCTGGTGAATATAAACCGTTACATTGCGTCAAAAAAGCATTGTATTTGATTGTAATGAGGGCGTCCGCACGTAGAAAGCTATGGTGTATCTGTGTCTGGTGTATGAACAGATGCGTTGTGTTCTGGATGCTCTGTTTTCCATTCAAGTGAAATGCAGGACAGTATGGTGTATCTGTTTCTGGCAAATGAACACGTAAACTATCTAAATGGTCTGTTTTCTGCCCGGTGTTTCGGAAAAGAGAAGTCGTTTACTTTCTGGCGGATAGTCTAAACTGATGACAACTTATGATAGAAAAGACTGTTTAACGCACTGTGACGACACGACCGTTACACGTTGGCATTTGTCTGTGATTCTGACCTGTTGCATTTTTTCCTCTCGTGGATTTCACTGTTGCTTTATGTACCATATACATGAATGATATCCCCCCGCAAGTTATATGCATTAATCTCACGTCTGAGACACTATGCATTCAAGTGTGTAACCTAATTTGAAATGATGATGACTTAAGTTAAAAGAACAGTTGCATGCATTGTGGTGTCATCACCGTTACACGCAGCGTTTGTCCGTGATTATGTCGGACCTGTTGCATGTTTTTCACGGCAGCTGTGTCGTAGAAAATCAATGAACCCTGGATAAGACGCCGGCCTCCTAAGCGGAAGGCCGTGGGCTCAAAGGGAGGAGATTTGTCAGATCTCCCAGGTCAACTTCAGTGTGTGAAGAACTGTTACAGTGTCTTATCCCCCTTCGTGTGTAAACGCAAGCACAAGACCAATTGCGCACGGAAAAGTTCATGTTATCCATGTCAGAGTTCGGTGGGTTATAGAAACACAAATATAGGCCTACCAAACATGCGTCCCGAGGAATCGGCGAATAGCTGCCTAAATGGCGAGGTAAAAACGGCCATACAGGTAAAAACCGTTGGGAGTTTCAGCCCATGAACGAAGAAGAAGAAGACTGAAGTACAATCCTATCGTCTGAGATATAATTAATTAATTCAAGGTTGCATTGTAAAATAAATGCATGTCTTTTCCGTCGTCACATTTGTACCGGTCTTCAAAATAAACGTTGGCTCATTGAATGGAGTAGTAGTTTTGTGCATGCAGCGTGCACAATATGAGCTGTAAAATGAACAAAAATTCAAACTTACGACATGGAGCGTCAAGAGTTTAATCCTATACTAATTTGAAAATTATGGTATGATTTTTTTTTGAACTGTGAAGGTCAATATCTCAGATATTTTGTTGATTTTGTTGAAAACTTGATGTGAGCAATTGAAAACATTTGCAATTAATCAATTTCATGTTGTACAGGAAAATCATCTCTGTTTCACTGCCTTATGTATCATGTGCAAAAAACCCAGCACGGCTGTTGATTGTTGGTATGTGTCCTGGTGGAGGATGCGCTTGTCACATGTTAACACCTGGACTTATCTATTGAGGTTCACACGAGAATGAAGTCATTGTTGAATAGACCATTTTCGTAAATAACTCCGTCTGGTTTGTATGGGTTGTGAAAGAGTGAATACCCTTGCTTTTCCTCTGACAAATAACTTCACACGTGTTCCTGTTCACGTGTTTCCGACACACCCCTCGCTAGTGATTCGCCCCTCCAATGTTTGTCCGAGTAAAAAGAAAGGGCAATCACTCTTTCCTTACACATGCAAACCCGACAGAGTTATTTTCGGAATTCGTCTATTATGCTAAGTTAGCATTTTGCAAAACGTCCACTACACGGGTATTAATGAATCTCAGATTAACTGCTGTTCACTGTCATTTCTGAATGATATTATACTCTCACGCTGAACTATTGTATATTGCGCGTGCATGTATTTTACGAAGGGATCCATTTTTTGCTTATCTGAAAGTATCAAAAGTGTAAAACTGCTGTATTTTGTTTTAGATTTATATGCAGCAGATTGCGCTTCCAGGCTGATTATTAATGATCTCGCAATGCTATAGAACGAGCATGTCCATTAGCTTTTTTTTTCGGAGGAAATATTTCCCCTTAACCTTCAGTGAAGGATATCAATTATATTTCAGTCCAGTTGCATGTATATATTCCTGTTCAGGGCCGGACCAAGTTCGTTTGAGGGGGGGGGGGGGGGGTTCCAACTGAAGGCAGGGGTCCAAAGTCCACATTTTTTTCTCTGAGAGGTACATTGGATGGCCAGGGGGGGGGGGGGGGGGGTCCGGAACCCCAGGAACCCCCCCCCCCCCCCCGATCCGGCCCTGCTGTTTACTTAGAGTTTTGGGTCAGATGACGACTACACCTTGGTTTTCATTACTGAAGTCAAGGACCAGGCCTGAAAGTGGCGAGTATTTTACTCGCCATGGCGAGTAGAAACATGTAAATGGTGAGTAGAAATGTTAATCTACTCGCTAAATGCGAGTTAAGTTGCTGATAAAAATGGTTGGTTTGGGCCTTTTGACGAGTAAAATTTGCTCTCTGGCTAGTACATTATGTGAAGTACTAGCCAAAGGCCAGTGCCCCATTTTGTGGACTTTCAGCGCTGAGGACACATGATAATGCAAGCTGTTCACATAGACAGAAAGACGAACGAACAGACACACACACAGACACTCATTTAACACCCGGTACCACGCGCAGACAGACAGCTACTCCGATAACCCCACACAGACAGACAGCTACTCCGATAACCCCACACAGACAGACAGCTACTCCGATAACCCCACACAGACAGACAGCTACTCCGATAACCCCACACAGACAGACAGACAGCTACTCCGATAACCCCACACAGACAGACAGCTACTCCGATAACCCCACACAGACAGACAGCTACTCCGATAACCCCACACAGACAGACAGCTACTCCGATAACCCCACACAGACAGACAGCTACTCCGATAACCCCACACATAACTCATAACTCATAACTCATAACTCATAACATTTTATTGATCCAACAAAGGAAATTAAATTGGTCATCAGCACATATAGGTCATGAATTAATAATTATAAAAGAATAAGAGAAGAACATTCATAAAACCCATGAAGTAATATATGTACAACTACAATACCCTTTTTTCTTGCACACATGACACACCGACACACCAACACACATGCATACATACCTACATACATACCTACATACATACATACATACATACATACATACATACATACATTCCATGTTAAAGTGTAGTTAAGAACATCACAGTAATTATATCATTGTTTGGATTAACAGATAAGTTTTTATGTAAATGATGATAACAACAATCCATAATTAACACAGACGGACAGCTACTCCGATAACCCCACACAGATGGACAGCTACTCCGATAACCCCACACAGACGGACAGCTACTCCGATAACCCCACACAGACGGACAGCTACTCCGATAACCCCACACAGACAGACAGCTACTCCGATAACCCCACACAGACAGACAGCTACTCCGATAACCCCACACAGACAGACAGCTACTCCGATAACCCCACACAGACAGCTACTCCGATAACCCCACACAGACAGACAGCTACTCCAATAACCCCACACAGACAGACATAAAAACTTATTACAAGCACAACGCAAAACTCTATCCAGAGATGCTAAGTCGTTTTGCCAGAGTGGTTCCATGTGTGCGAGATAAATAGGGCTTTCACAAAGATTTCAACATTCCGTTTGGCATTTTTTCAATGCGTTTTGTTTCTTTTGGATATTGTGATAGTTTGTTAAAGTAAGCCGCCAGTGTTTATGAGCGTTCAAGTTTGCCTCGTCTGCCGCATAAGTCAAATCTTGAATCGACGTAAAGTATTTCCATTTCTTTCTCTGCAAAACAAGACACAGTTTGTGTCTGTCTTACAGACTTTTAATGCTGCCTGTGTTGTACTCACTGAATGCAACGGCGTTTTCTCGCGTAATCATGACAAGCCAGTAAGACACATGTATGTGTTTATTGAATGGATGTTTTGAACTGTTTATTCTATAAGGTTTTCGTTTGTTTTTGGCGGTTGAGACTGCATTACATTACGACAATGTACTTTAAAAATATTTACGCGTTAATAATTAAAAACAATCCAGCTTGCTGCGCGATTTCTTTGTCAAATAACTAGTTACATTGTGCGGGTAAAGGCAGTGGGGCAACTACAATTTGGAGTTAAGTTCATTGCAAGCATAGTTGAATTTGAAAAAAACAAAACTCAAAGAAACGAGCAAACAAAAACATGTGTGTTGCCAGTCGTGGATAAAGTGAACTAAATTCTTGTAAATTCGTGTCTTTGTTTAATTGAGTTTTGCGGATAATTCACTTGTTTTAACGAATATGTACCCTGTTTCAAATATGTTTGTTGTTTTCCTGTTTTGTTGTAAGTTCAAATGGCAACATTATTATGGTCTTCCTCTGGATGCAAAAGTGAACAGCTCAGATCATGGGTCAATAAAGTGTTAAACAGATGGTCAAAATTAAAGTACAAGATATTGCACTGGAAGTGGAACTACACTGTTGCTTAGTGTCTGTATGAAGCTACAAGGTGAAAATAGAAAAAGAAAAACACGATTCTTGACTTTGATGGGCTTTTTCTGCTCGTAAGTACACATTCTTCTACTCATCACAGCATGCCCCATTATTGAGTTTAAAACACCAATTAAATTTGTTTTGAATAAAACTCACAATTTTACAATAAGAATTTAGAGACCTGAATCAATTAGGTATATCCTACTTAGTTTGACTTTTGCAAAACTAAGTAATTACACATTTAATTGAATCAGTCAGACAGACGGAGACATAGAGAGACAGACAGAGGGCAAACAGAAATCTGAGAAAGAAACCCCTTTAAAAATGTTACCATGTTTGAAATGAAACATCGCAAGGTGAAGCCATAATTCAATACCTTTCAGTATGACGTCATGAGCGTGTTCCACACTTGAAATGACGTGTTTTTATCATGTTGTCAGCTGCACGGAGCTTGGAAGTATAATTTCCATTCAACGATCCGAGTTTGTTAAGTTTTAGCCTATTTTCAACGTCAAACACCATGAAACTATATATATTTGGAATCAGAAAATGGTAAGGAATAGATAGAAGTTGTTTTTAAGTGTCTTTTTTCATAAATAAAGATAGTGGTTATTTATCGGTTTTCTTCATTTTTAAGCATAATTATCAATACAAAACAACAAAACTATATAGTTTTAGATACAGGACGCAATAGGGAATACACCAATATAAATTTTTTGTTTCAAATATTAGTTTTTAAAAATTTGAAAAAATGACATATTTCGAACAAACATTTCAATAACAAAACTTTAAGTGACCAAACTGAAATGCAATCCCATAATCCGGCCTAGATCTGAGATTGTGTGATAAGAAATTCGATCAAATTGATGAAAAACTGTAACTGTGAAAGTGCTGCCTCGACCTTTTGGCAAACGGTAAAATATGATGTCATCAAACTGTCCTATCAATAAACGGAAAAACCTTCTATGAGAAAATCCAGTCAAAAATATCCATATCAAATTTCATAAAGATCCACTCCGTAGTTTTTGAGATATGATCTGCAGTGTGAAAAAACGCCCATAACGCCCAAAACGCAAACTCATTTGTCATGATTTGGTCGTGTTCTGCTGATACTATAATGTTTTTCTTTCCTAAAACACACTATAATAGTAGCCTTTCCCAATGTCTATGCTAAAACTGACTTGTCTGTGTTGTCAATGATTTTGCAACAGTGTGAGAACACAATCTCACGCCCATAACGCTGTGACACGAAAACTCATTTGGTCGTGTTCTGCCGATACTGTAATGTTTTTCTTTCTTAAAACACACTATAATAGTAGCCCTTCCCAAATGCAATGCTAAAAATGACTGGTCTGTGTTGTCAATGATTTTCTGCGAGAATGCGATCTATCTGTTTGTCGCAAAGACCGTGTGACACGAAAGTTATGAGCGGAAGACAAATCTGCTGAGTGCAATTACGTTTCAGAAGATAGTTGGTTAAAACAGTTTATCACTCAGACACGCAAAGGAACACTATAACTTTATTATTCAGGCCATTTTTGCTTTGCTTTGTCATGTATGAAAGTACTGGCCTTGGTTGAAGAAAGTGACCTGTCGCTGTGCAACAAATTTGTCGCCATTTTCCGCCGTGTTTTGTAAATAAAACGTGTTTACTACCCACACATACAAAACGATGCTGTTGGTTCTTTTTATTTTCTTATTGTTTGATTCATGCTTAGCAGTTTAGTATGCTTTGTTTTCTTCTCAATTCAATGGATGGCTATAAAATAAGCATTTAAATGTGAAGGTGTTAAAATTACCCATGATCTGAGCTGTTCACAAAATCAATTTCGAAGCAATAAAGTTACTTAAACGTTGTTTTAACAGTGTGTGTGTGTGTGTGTGTGTGTGTGTGTGTGTGTGTGTGTGTGTGTGTGTGTGTGTGTGTGTGTGTGTGTGTGTGTGCGTGTGTATTTGCATAGGTGGGATTCTTCTGGTATATTCCGGAAATCCGGATTCGTAATGTCTGTGGTGACGTTTTTGTTGTTGTTAATTATACAAATCCTTCAGCGTCTGGGGGCCCACCTTAAAATTCGTCAGGATTCATGAAATTTTTTAGTCCCACCCATGTATTTGTGTGTGTGTGTGTGTGTGTGTGTGTGTGTGTGTGTGTATTTGTGCGCGCGCGCGCACGTGTGTGTGTCGATGTGTAAGTGTGCGTGTGAGTGTATGTGTTTGTTTGTGTGCTTGCGTGTGTGCGTGTGTGTTTGCGTGATGCTCCCCGTCAGTAGTCTCAGAAATACCATTAAGTGACGAGCATAACATAATCAAAAGCCATGACATTGGCGCTCAGTGCACACACCTGGGTCGTAAGTGCAACGACAGCGATTGAGACATCGGATTTCTGCTAATTCGGTCGATAGATGTTTACATTTTATGTTGACAATAATTGTTACATTGCGAAAGGCCGACGCCCTGCTTCGTTTCCCTCGACTGAACCACACAGTTCTTCATAAGTTATGCGTCGACAATAATTTTGAACTCTCGTAGAAGTAGGCCTACCTGTGTCTACCAACTTTTATTAAGATAGGCCTACGTAGAAACTTTCCGTGTAAATCATCGTGTACACTAAAATCGAAGAGACTGGTTCGCTCTCTGCGCAGCTATGCCGTCAGGGATTTGTTTGTTCAGTGCTGTATACCGCCTATCTATAGCTTTTTTAGCCGGTGTAGTAAACAACTTGGCCGGTGTAACACGACATTTTTACTCCACGAAAATTTTACTCCGGAGCAAATATTTCGTACGAAATTCTTACTCCGAGTACACTTTTCGTACGAGAAAAGAACTCCCCAAGGCACGAAAAAATTACTCCCTCCATGAAATTTTTACTCCCCATTTTTGGCTCACGTAAGTGTAGCCTATGCGATCGTAACTTGGTCTGTCTGTGCGTGCGTGTGTGTGTGCGTGTGTTTGTGCGTGTGTATGTCTGTGGTAGAAACTCTAACATTAGAAGACGTCACATTACATTGACGTCACATTATGACGTAAGAGGGTTAGACGTCACGCGAAGGAAGTACTGAAAGTCTCGGTCATTATTATTTTGAGCGGGCCGAGACTCTGTTGGCAGTCGTGTTCCTGTAAGTAGGCTACATCATAGATGTGTATATAGAGATTACACAACGTCATCGAGTGAGGGACCGAAAAATATTGAAACTCGAGGATGATTTTTGTGTGGTATCAACCGAGACCGTAGGTCGAGGTTGATACCACACAAAAAAATCATCCGAGAGTTTCAATATTTTTTGGTCCCTCACAAGATGACGTTTGTGTAATTTGTGTATACAATGATAAATTGATTGTATACAATGATCAATCTCTATACCTTCCTGTCACTGGAAGCAGCAACACTTGAAAGCATAAGTTCCCTTGACAAACGTCATTTATGATTGGCGTCATCTATGAATGACGTCACTGTCTAGACAAGACAAGTGCCGGTATCTATGACGGCTTACTTGTGCCAAAACCTAGGGTTATCGTTTTCACGTGAAAATTAGTAATTAACAGTGTTAATTACTAATTTTCATTTTTGCCTCGTTTTCGGTCACAGTAGTCGGATTTTAAGAGTCCGCACTGAGAGGCTTCAACGTCCGGCAAACATCACTCTCAAACTATTTCTAAAATATCTTTTAACAGAAGGCCTTATCGAGCAAGTTATTCGATGGGAAGATGCATGTCACTGTTTTCTACAATAGCGCTATCCTAAACGTTGTTTTGGGTATCTTAGAAAAGAATAATCGACCCCGAAAACTTTCGAATCGAAGCTGTTCGTAGCAGACGGACTTTTGATCGGCTGTGGTCTCACACTTTCACAGATATCTTTCAATATAATTCCTTAATCGACAAGTTGTCAGGCAGACAGCTGTACTTCATATTTGTTTCCACTACCACACTCATACATTTGCTTAAAAGTGTATTAGGGAAGGACAATCGATCCGAAAATGTTCGAACCGAGAGAGGAAAAATGGCGGCCGGTCGGACATGTGCAAAAGGTCCGACGACTAGCAGACGGATCTCTTCATCGAGACTCACACACTTTCACAAATATCTTTCGATAGAATTCGTTATTCAACAAGTTTTCGGACAGACAGTTGTATGTCACGGTTATCTACACATGCGCTCAGCTCTTAGTGTTAATTTACATCTAATTAAAGAACTATGGACCAGAAAAGTTTCGAATCGAAGGATGTTTTGCTCTGGCAGGTGAAACAGTCGCGCATGCGCATTGAGCCCCCACAGTCACGAGGTACGCGTGAAAATTACTAATTTTTAGTTTTGGCACTAGTAAGCCGTCAGGAAGCGAGCCAAAACTGAAAATTAGACATTAACACTTGAAAATTAGTTATTAACACTAGAAAATTAGTAATTAACACGTGAAAATTGCTAATTTTCACGTCAGAATTGTAATTTTCTCGTGAAAATTAGTAACTTTCACGGGTTAATTACTAATTTTTAGTTTTGGCGCTAGTAAGCCGTCATAGGTATCGGCAAACCTTGTCGCGGCAAAGGGCTATGACCCGTGCCTTGATACCATTGAGATCATAGGAGATGCACAGCAGTGCCGATACCAGGTTTCTTTAGCTTCACTTTAAAATGATATCAGAACGATAGTTATTCACTTGAAAGTGAACACAGGAGAGTTGTATACACAACTCTCCTGTGTTCCAGGGGCGTCTTATCCAGGTGGGGCCATGGGGCTAGAGCCCCACCACTTTCCCCCCCCTAAAAAAAAAAGACAAAAAAGAGAAAAGAGAGAGAGAGAGAGAGAGAGAGAGAGAGAGAGAGAGAGAGAGAGAGAGAGAGAGAGAGAGAGAGAGAGAGAGAGCCTCAAAGGGAAAGAACTCGATAACGCTCTTCTTTTGCAATAGAGACAGAAAGTTCCGATTTGGTGTGTCTGCTGCTTTTTCACGAGATTGTGCTATCGTATTTCCTAAGGTGTGTAGTTAAGTTTGTGATTTAGTACTATAGATCTTTTTAGTTCATCACTACATTCAGTGCATAGTTTGTCATAATGATATGGTTCTGTGGAAGAATGTGTGCCGGGTGGTAATCTTGTTCTTGATTAATTCGATTTGGCCCTCGTGTTACTAGATCTAGGGTCAGAGCACAGGAGCTTGTATCAAATCGCCGGTCGATCATTATCTACAGTCCACTACTACGACATACTACTAAGTACTATATACTATTTGGCAGGCTTTAGTTTTATTATTTGGTGGCATAACTAAGTGCGCTTCGTCAAAATGTCTTGAACTGAAAGCAAAAGCAGACGCAAGACTAAGTCAGTTGGAGTTGTCTCCCATACTCCTAACTTTAATGTGCTGCAGAAAAGTGTCACCCAAACGCAAGATCTGCATTGCACAACTTTAGTGCACCTTATGCAAGAGTGCTTGCCCCCCCCCCCCCCCCCCCCCCCCCCCCCCGCCCCGCGGGTTAGGGGGAGTCCCATATTGGTTGGGACGAGGAAGAATTTACCCGATGTCGTAAGAGGCGACTAAGGGATTCTGTTTCTCCTTTTACCCTTGTTAAGTGTTTCTTGTATAGAATATAGTCAATGTTTGTAAAGATTTTAGTCAAGCAGTATGTAAGAAATGTTAAGTCCTTTGTACTGGAAACTTGCATTCTCCCAGTAAGGTAATATATTGTACTACGTTGCAAGCCCCTGGAGCAAATTTTTGATTAGTGCTTTTGTGAACAAGAAACAATTGACAAGTGGCTCTATCCCATCTCCCCTCTTTCCCTGTCGCGATATAACCTTGAATGGTTGAAATGACGTTAAACACCAAATAAAGAAAGAAAGAGTGCTTGGTCGCTTTTTGAAAATGTGTATCTTGAAAGGAACATTAACGAATATCGCGCTGTCCGAAGGAATTGAGTTCTTATGGACAATGTCAACGCTCAGTTCAAAACGATAGGACATGTGACCGCCATGCGGCAATGTGAATCGGACATTTGAGCCTCTATGGACAATAAAGTGTTTTTATTGTTATTGTTATGTTGAAATAACATTATAAGGTCTCTACAGTGTGGGGACTATGCTGCATTATTTTATGGTCTGTAATTTCATTAATGTCCTTATGATTTCTGATGGTTACTTTTGCAAGCATGAATTTAATTAGTACCATACAAGTAATGTGCTTATTTCAAGAATGTTAAATGTTACCTGGATGTTGTTATGCCTTCATGGTAATTGACAGTGCAAACAGCAAAATGTAATGAATCGTCTAGAATGTTAGGAAATATGCAAGTCGTTTGTGGTAAAGTTACATTGTGTAAAAGGATTATCTGCCTTGCTTTGACAATAAATGTTTTAGTTTGTTATTCGAAATATTCTTAAATTCATTTCCTTTGCTGAAGCAAAAATTAAATTCAGCTACAGAAACAACATTACATGTGTCTTGTCTTAATAGATGGTTGGACGAATTGGTTTTGTGTTTTAATTGGAACAAATATAATTAACTTTGTGTTAAAGTATTAAAAAATATTGTAATTCAATCAAGTTGGCATTTTAATGAAACAGATACTGTGATTGGTCAGAATGCTCCAACTAATTCAAAATTACCTGTCACTAATTGTCGATAACCACTTGCTAAAAAAGCCATTAGCTACCTGCTGGCAAGGCGCATTGATACAGTCTCAACTATAGTCTCGGTTAGCTTTGAGGGTCATTTTACAAGGAAATATGAAGGCCAGCGAAATACCGAGACCATAAGGTATGCAAAGTGATGTAAGTTGATGCATGAATTCTTCCTGACTACGTCAGTCAATTCCAAACATCGCTTTTGTGATGAAAAGAATTTGTTTTGAGTTAGCTGTCCAGAAACCCATCAAAAAATAAGGGAAAATGTATGTGAAAGAAAACAAAACAGGAGCAAAGTGATAAGATAGGAATACAGAGACATATTTCTTGGGACTTGACCCTTGCAGTTGCAGGTAGGTGGACTGAAAGTAGTGTGTGAACAGAACAGAACCAATTCTGTCTGTTTACCATCGCATTAAAGCAGGAAAGAGATCGTCGTCAGATTGAATTACAACATAATCCCTCTGTCAGGCTTCAATTAGCTTTGGTCGGGCGTCAATCCACGATGACGACCTCTAAGTTTCAAATGGAAGCATGTTAATGTGTAATTATATAACACTTAGACATAGAAATCTTCATTATTTGAAAAATGAAATAGCCTCTTTCATATAATTAAAAAATGAAACATCACAAATTAAGATTATTTAATCCAAACGGAGACTTATATTAAAAAGATAACTCATGACAATGAAAATCAAAACTTTACTAAATGTAAAAATACCTTATTTTTGTTTGTGTACTTGTTTGTATATATATCTATTCTTTCAGTCCTTCATGATTCTCTCTACTGCACATTCAGTCAGAATGTGAAGAAAAACACTCCTTGTACTTTGATAATAAATCAGAACAGCCATTCTGAAAAAGACCCCCCCACCCCACTCAAGCATACACTCACATATTACAATAACTGTACATTTACACCTTCTGAAGATGGCATTTTTTCCCATTGCTGGTCAAAAAAAAGGGGAGGGGTCCAAAACAGCACATTTGTTATGCTGTCTCTGTCACACACACATTCACACACACACACACACACACACACACACACTCACACTCGATCACACACACACTCACATCATAATCATTAACATAAGTACTTACCATGTTAATAACTTCATCCTTGCTTCGATGATAACTTGTTAATACTGTTTCCTTTCGATTTATTTACAACTAATCAAAAAAAAGCTTTCTATTATTCGTTTTGACCAATCGAAACGTCACGCGCTTTTTGACTGCCGATTGCAGGCGGAAATGACCTTCTGTATTCGTCCGAAGGAAACGGCTGAGTCAAAATATTAAGCGCAAAAAGAATGTTTTGTCTATCATTTCACGTGTTTGGGGACTCCTGTGTCCCTCATCAGTTATATTGGACTAATTACAGGCCACTAGAATGTTGTACACCCTTGAGAGCGTACGAAAAGCGGAAAACATCAGCGCGAGTTCCACTTTCGATTCGTCGAGGCTCCAGGTTCCTCTCATGGAGTGGTGTGGACACCGACCCCGTTCTTGACAAACTTCTCGAAGTTGGTGAATGGTTATTTCGAGTTTGTTGCATGAAGTGAAAGCTTAATTATTTTTGTTTGTGTGTGATGTTCGTGCGTTCGGGAAGGGGGTGCAGAAAGTGATGTAGAAAGCTTGAAACGGAGCGAGTCGGCAGTGCGGAGCACTCTGCGTTATATTCCTTGTAGTATATAGTACTTAGTAGTATGTCGTAGTAGTGGACTGTAGATAATGATCGACCGGCGATTTGATACAAGCTCCTGTGGGTCAGAGCGCTTGTAAAAGGCAGTTGGTTCAATGCCTACCATGCCGGCGTTGATCTTGTACAGCATGGCCAATCGGTTGTTTTTTCTTCGATCTTCTAAGCTAACCCAACCTAGGTTCTTGAGCATGGTTATTTACAGTGCCAGGTTCTCTATCTCTGTAGTTCAGGGACTGCAAAAGAGCCAAATTTCGCTGATGTCTCAATTTGGTGTTCTTTTGAAACTTGTTCTGGTGATGCCTGTCACGAATGCTACAAGCGAGCGTTCTTTCAGTGCCATGAGGAGGGTGAAAATCACCCATTGCACACTGCTACTATCGAAGCCAACTCGTAAATATCTCGTGCTGCGCAGCAGCCTCAGCAACACACCCTAAACCCCAGGCAGGCAATGCACACCGCTACGATCGGAGTCAACTCGTAAATATCTCCTGCTGCGCAGCAGCGTCAGGGGATGACTTGAGTCCCCTGGCATATTACCCTACGCTCGATCGCAGCTTTGGTTTACAACGACGAACGACAAAGCTACGATCGTCTCGGCGAGGATCACCGAGGTTCACCGAGGATATACTCTACAGCCGATCAGATCGGAGACAGTGCCGATTCTTTCGTAAATATTTGACGATTGCAATAAAAAATTTAAAAAGTACTCTTGATATTGAATTCAGACACGGTACAGATCTGGTTGTTGTTTTTTAAGGGAAAGTAGCATTTCATATCAATAAAAAATAAAAAATAAAATGTTTACGTTTTGTGTAGTCTCATTCAAAATCTCACTGTCCCTGAGACTTTCCGTCCGGGTCCGTGTGGAACACCAAGACTGATAAGACTGAAATGATCTCTCGCACAGAAAGAGAGGGATTTATCGAAATTATGTAATACACGCACACACACACACGCACACAAAACCAGGCTATATTCAATGATATGATCATCTGTTTCACTGTCGGACTTTTGTCGGGCCTAGCTTGATGATGGACTAATTTATGCCGCCGGGAACACCGCCAGATTGCTAAGCTGGCAGGGTCAGGACTGACCTCAAACATTGGGGTTGAAGCAAGAACACGAACAGTTGCCAAAAGGTGTGCGATTCGGGAAAAATGTTCAAATTTTGTCTGATTTTGGTTATAAGACACGTTGAATCTCGCGGAAAGGCGAAGCATGCGGGCATGTTCACTGTGTCAAAACACTGACTCGGCCCCACAAGCTGTTGACAGCAGTTGAAAATGGTAAGCCTAGTTGCAGCGGGAGATGTTGCTGCTACTTGTTTGAAGTATATGAGTTCTCAAAGGTGAAATTCACAAAAATGCTGCAAATTTATTCTCCTTGTGAAACGGACCCCGCCATGATCTCATTCTCAATGAGTTATGCCCCTTGAACATGACAGTATAGGCATGGGGAAAGAAATAATTTTCAAAATGAGCTTGCCTCATACTTGCCCTTTAATGTTGTACAATATTAGATGCACATTTAGATATGTTTCCTATTTACAGGACGCAAGATATGTTTTCTATTTACAGGACGCACCCGCCAACCACCAACCCAGGCCGGTTATCCAGATCCAGGACAGTTCAGTGCTTAATTTGTATTTGACGTTGTCTTGACCATCAACTGAAAACTGAGTCCTTGCAGTGTAAATCATAGTATGTACAATATTACATTTATATATATAAATTAATGATATATAATTAATATATATTATATAGAGGGCTATTTATTTTTCCTGTTTTATGGTAGAAGAAGGCACTATGCAGGGATGTTGCTACAAATTCATACCTGTAGGACAAATGTCCTGAGTTTTTCAGCATCACTAGGACATTTGACCGCTTTCAGAAAGTGTAATAGGACATTATAATTATGATTTTGCGCCAAACAGCTTATAACACATTCCATGGAAGTGTTACAATGTCGATCATGCGCCCACACACACACACACACCCACGCTGTAGAATACACACATAATATAGTAAATACATCAACACAGTGTGCGTATAATGTTGTATTTGTTTAGTTTCAAAGAAACCACAAAAAAGAAACCAACATGAACAACTTCAGGATAAAAGTTGGAAAACAAAATGATCAGTTTGATCTAATGCTGATCTTTTGCAGGCTTTAGGTTTTTTTTCAGCGGCATAATTCAGTGCTTCATCTCGTATCGAAAACAAAAGCAGACGACAAATTTAGTCGGAGTTGTCTCCCATACTCCTGTAATCCACTATTATTTTTTAGATCAGTGCGCTGCACCCAGACGGTTATACCCAAACGGCGCATACCGCAAACGGTTTGGGAATTCCCGACAAAAGAAAAGATCCGCACGCGGCACTGGCAACTTCAGTGTCTGTATCTGTATATGTGCGTTACGTTGCTAGCATCCAGATTGCTGGCTTTGGCGCTACGGGTGTCAGCTGAACACGAGAGCGTTCGGTCTTCTTGAAGATTTGTATCTTGAAATGAAAATTAACGAATATCGCGCTGTCCGAAGGAATGGAGTACATATCGGACAATGACCACGCTCAGGCTAAAATGATAGGACATCTGACCGACATGCGGCAATGTGAATCGGACATTTGGGGATTTTGTAAAATGTCCGATGTCCGACGCCTAACGACATTCCTGACTATGGAATATAATAAACAGAAACATCTTCATCTGAATTGCAATAGTCAAAAGTTGATTCTGACAGGTTGTGTACATTCTTTTTTCTTCTTCATTTTTTTCTTCTTATTTCTATTTCCTTTTCAGACAGTGCTTCAAGCAAGACAAGATCCCATGGATGAGATGTTGTACCTGCCATATCACTTCGCTCTCAGTCTCAAGGTCCTGTTCAAATTATCACATGCCTGGCTTTAGTATGTAGTAATACTTTTGATAATGATAGTTTTTCTTTAGGTTTTATAGAGGGTGGGTAGCAGATCTATCATCTATACTTACATTTTTGTCATTTAATCATACAATGCTGTTCACACTGTGAAATACATAAACAAAACCATAATCTTGAGAGATAAATGTCTTGTTAGTGGAGAATGGTACTGACTGGATGTCTCATTAATGGGGTATGGTACTGGGGAGATGTGTTAGTGGTGGGATGTTTCGTTAGTGGGGTGTGGTACTGATGGGATGTCTCGTGGGTTTAGTGGTGGGATGTTTCGTTAGTGGGGTGTACCGTGTGGTACTGATGGGATGTCTCGTGGGTGCATGTGCCACTCATAGGATGTCTTGTGAGTGTGGTGTGGTACTGATGGGATGTCTCGAGAGTGCGGTGTGGTACTGATGGGATGTCTTGTGAGTGCGGTGTGGTACTGATGGGATGTCTTTTGAGTGCGGTGTGGTACTGATGGGATGTCTTGTGAGTGCGGTGTGGTACTGATGGGATGTCTTGTGAATGCGGTGTGGTACTGATGGGATGTCTTGTGAGTGCGGTGTGGTACTGATGGGATGTCTTGTGAGTGCGGTGTGGTACTGATGGGATGTCTTGTGAGTGCGGTGTGGTACTGATGGGATGTCTCGTGAGTGCGGTGGGGTACTGATGGGATGTCTTGTGAGTGCGATGTGGTACTGATGGGATGTCTTGTGAGTGTGGTGTGGTACTGATGGGATGTCTTGTGAGTGCGGTGTGGTACTGATGGGATGTCTTGTGAGTGCGGTGTGGTACTGATGGGATGTCTCGTGAGTGCGGTGTGGTACTGATGGGATGTCTTGTGAGTGCGGTGTGGTACTGATGGGATGTCTTGTGAGTGCGGTGTGGTACTGATGGGATGTCTTGTGAGTGAGGTGTTGTACTGATGGGATGTCTCGTGAGTGCAGTGAGGTACTGATGGGATGTCTCATGAGTGCGGTGTTGTTCTGTTGGGATGTCTCGTGAGTGCGGTGTGGTAGTGATGGGATATATGTCTTGTTAGTGTGGTTTGGTACTTGTGGGATGTCTCACTAGTGGCATGTGGTAGTGGTGGAATGAATCGTTAGTTGGGTGTTGTACTGGTGGAATGTCTCGTTAGTGGGGTATGTTTCTGGTGATGGGATGTCTCGTTAGTGGGGTATACTACTAATGGGATGTCTCATTAGTGGAGTGTGGAACTGGTGTGATGTCACGTTAGTGGGGTGTGGTACTGGTGGGATGTCTCATTAGTGGAGTGTGGTACTGGTGGTATGTCTCGTTAAAGGGATGTGGTACTGGTGGGATGTCTTTTTAGTGGGGTGTGATACTGGTGGGATGTCTCGTTAGTGGGGTGTGGTACTGGTGGGATGTCTCGTTGGTGGGGTGTGGTACTGGTGGGATGATGTCTTCTTAGTTGAGTGCGGTACTGGTGGGATGTCACGTTAGAGGGGTATGCTAGTGATAGAATGTTTTGTTAGTGGAGTATACTACTAAGGCCTAAAAAAAAAATAGATGTGGTTACGGTAACCCGACCTACCCTATTTTTAGGGGCCGATCCTATAACTTTTTATTACATTTGTCAAAAAAAAAAAAAAAAAAAAAAAAAAACGAGTGCAAAAAACGCAATGAAAGCGAAAGCGCCCGTGTCGCACACTTATTTCCCTGTCAAGTAGGTTTAATTTGTACACATTAGAAAAAAAAGTTAAAAAAAACAAACAAAGTGATTGCCTACCTACCTACCCTATTTTTTTTGGCTATGTTACCGTAACCACACCTATTATTTTTTTTGGCCTAATGGGATGTCTCATTAGTGGAGTGTGGTACTGGTGTGATGTCTCGTTAGTGGAGTGTGGTACTGGTGGGATGTCTCGTTAGTGGAGTGTGGTACTGCTGGAATGTCTCGTTAGTGGAGTGTGGTACTGATGGGATGTCTTGTTAGTGGGGTATGTTTCTGGTGATGGGATGTCTCGTTAGTGGGGTATACTACTAATGGGATGTCTCATTAGTGGAGTGTGGAACTGGTGTGATGTCACGTTAGTGGGGTGTGGTACTGGTGGGATGTCTCATTAGTGGAGTGTGGTACTTGTGGTATGTCTCGTTAAAGGGATGTGGTACTGGTGGGATGTCTTTTTAGTGGGGTGTGATACTGGTGGGATGTCTCGTTAGTGGGGTGTGGTACTGGTGTGATGTCTCGTTAGTGGAGTGTGGTACTGGTGGAATGTCTCGTTAGTGTAGTGTGGTACTGATGGGATGTCTTGTTAGTGGGGTATACTACTGATGGGATGTCTTGTTTGAGGGGTATACTACAGATGGGATGTCTCATTAGTTGGGGGTGGTACAGTTGGGATGACTTGAAAATGGGCTATTGTACTGGTGGGATATCTCATGTTAGTAGGGGGATGTACTCATGGGATGCCTCCTTAGTTGGGTGTGGTACAGGTAGGATGTCTCGTTTGTGGGGTATAGTAGTGTTTGGATGTCTTGTTAGGGTGGTGTGGTAGTGGGGGGATATCTCATTCATAAGTGGCGTGTGGTAGGGGTGGGATGTCTCATTCATAAGTGGTATTTGTGGGATGTCTCATTAGTGGCGTTTGGTAGTGGTGGAATGTCTCGTTAGTTAGGTGTGGGATGTCTCATTAGTGGGGTATGGTACTGGTGATGGGATGTCTCATTGGTGGGGTATACTACTAATTTTGTTTGTTTGTTTGCTTAACGCCCAGCCGACCACGAAGGGCCATATCAGGGCGGTGCTGCTTTGACATTTAACGTGCGCCACACACAAGACAGAAGTCGCAGCACAGGCTTCATGTCTCAACCAGTCACATTATTCTGACACCGGACCAACCAGTCCTAGCACTAACCCCATACTGCCAGACGCCATGCTGAGCAGCCTCTAGATTGCCAATTTTAAAGTCTTAGGTATGACCCGGCCGGGTTTCGAACCCACGACCTCCCGATCACGGGGCGGACGCCTTACCACTAGGCCAACCGTGCCGGTCTATACTACTAATGGGATGTCTCATTAGTGGAGTGTGGTACTGGTGTAATGTCACGTTATTGGAGTGTGGTACTGGTGGGATGTCTCATTCGTGGAGTGTGGCACTGGTGGTATGTCTCGTTAGTGGGATGTGGTACTGGTGGGATGTCTTTTTAGTGGGGTGTGGTACTGGCGGGATGTCTCGTTAGTGGGGTGAGGTACTGGCGGGATGTCTCGTTAGTGGGGTGAGGTACTGGCGGGATGTCTTCTTAGTTGAGTGTGGTCCTGGTGGGATGTCTCGTTAGTGGGGTATGCTAGTGATGGAATGTTTTGTTAGTGGAGTATACTACTAATGGGATGTCTCATTAGTGGAGTGTGAAACTGGTGTGATGTCTCGTTAGTGGAGTGTGGTACTGGTGGGATGTCTTGTTAGTGGGGTGTGGTACTGGAGGGATGTCTCGTTAGTGGAGTGTGGTACTGGTGGGATGTCTTGTTAGTGGGGTGTGGTACTGGTGGGATGTCTCGTTAGTGGAGTGTGGTACTGGTGGAATGTCTCGTTAGTGGAGTGTGGTACTGATGGGATATCTTGTTAGTGGGATATACCACTGATGGGATGTCTGTTTCGTGGGGTATACTATTGATTGGATGTCTCGTTAGTGGGTTGTGGTACTGATGGGATGTCTTGTTAGTGGGGTATACTACTGATAGGATGTCTCATTTGTGGGGTTTACTGCAGATGGGATGTCTCGTTCGTGGGGTATACTACTGTTGGGATGTCTCATTAGTTGGGGGTGGCACAGTTGGGATGACTTGTAAGTGGGGTATAGTACTGGTGGGATATCTCATGTTAGTGGGGTGGGGGGGGATGTATTCATGGGATGCCTCCTTAGTGGGGTGTGGTACAGGTAGGATGTCTCGTTTGTGGAGTATACTACTAATGGGATGTCTCATTAGTGGAGTGTGGTACTGGTGTGATGTCTCGTTAGTGGAGAGTGGTACTGGTGTGATGTCTTGTTAGTGGGGTGTGGTACTGGTGGGATGTCTCGTTAGTGGAGTGTGGTACTGGTGGAATGTCACGTTAGTGGAGTGTGGTACTGATGGGATATCTCGTTCGTGGGGTATACTACTGATGGGATGTCTCATTAGTTTGGGGTGGTACAGTTGGGATGACTTACTCCCCCCGGGTTAGGGGGAGTCCCATATTGATTGGGACGAGAAAGAATTTACCCGATGCTACCCAGCATGTCGTAAAAGGCGACTAACGGTTCTGTTTCTCCTTTTACCCTTGTATAGAATATAGTCAATTTTTATAAAGATTTTAGTCAAGCAGTATGTAAGAAATGTTAAGTCCTTTGTACTGGAAACTTGCATTCTCCCAGTAAGGTCATATATTGTACTACGTTGCAAGCCCCTGGAGCAATTTTTTGATTAGTGCTTTTGTGAACAAGAAACAATTAACAAGTGGCTCTATCCCATCTCCCCCCTTTCCCCGTCGCGATATAACCTTGAATGGTTGAAAACGACGTTAAACACAAAATAAAGAAAGAAAGTTGGGATGACTTCTAAGTGGGGTTAGTACTGGGGGGATGTGCTCATGGAATGCCTTTTAGTGGGGTGTGGTACAGACAGGATGTCTCGTTTGTGGGGTATAGTACTGGTGGGATGTCTCGTTAGTAGTGTATAGTACTGGTGGGTTCTCGAGTTAGTGGGGTGAGGTACTCCTGGGATGTCTCGTTGGTGGGTATGGTACTGGTGGGATCCCGCATTGGTGGAGTATAGTGTCGGTTGGATCTCATGCTTTTTGGGTGTGGTACTCACGGGATGTCTCGCTAGTACTCTTGCCTCGGGTTTAGGGTAAACAGGTCTGGGGGTGTGGTTCTGGTGGGATCTCGCGTTAATGAGGTTTAGGACTGTTGGGATGACTTATTAGAGGGGCCTGGTACCGATTGGATCTTGCGTTAGTGGGTATTGTACTGGGGATGTCTCACTTGTTGGGTGTTGTAGTGGTAGTATGTTTCGTTAGTTGGGTATAGTGCTTGTGGGATTTTGCGTGAGTGGGGTATAGTACAGGTGGGATGTCTTGTTAGTGGGGTGAAGTACTGGTAGGATCTCATGTTAGTTTGGTGTGGTACTATCTATGGGTTCTTGCGTTAGTGGGGAGTAGTACTCATGGGGATATCTCGTTAGTGGGGTATACTACTGGTGGGATGTCTTGTTAGTGGGATGTGGTTCTGGTTGAATCTTGCGTTAGCGGGGTATAGTACTGGTTGGATGTCTCGTTAGTGGGGTTTAAGGCCAGAAAGTTGCGAGTATTGTACTGCATGTAACTGGCGAATAGAAATGTTCATCTACTCGCCAAATGCGAGTAAAAGTGTCATTAGTGGGGTCTGGTACTGGAAGGATCTCACTTTAGAGGGGTATTGTATTGTTCGAATGTCTCTCGTTAGTGAGGTAAAATACTGGCGGGATGTCTTGTTAGTTGGGTGTGGTACTGGTGGTATGTCTTGCTAGTGGGGTTATGTACTGGTGGTATGTCATGTTTGTGGGGTTTTGAACTGGTGAGGTGCCTCGTTAGTAGGGTCTGGTACTGGTGGGACCTCCTGTTAGTGGGGTATTGTACTGGGGATGTCTCATTTGTGGGGTGTGGTAGTAGTGGGATGTATTGTTAGTGGGTTATAGTGCTGGTGGGATTTCGCGTAAGTGGGGTATAGTACTGGTGGGATGTCTCGTGTTAGTGTGGTGTGGTACTCCTTGGTTCTCGTGTTGTACTTATGGGATGTCTCGTTAGTTGGGTGTGGTACTGGTGGGATCTTGCATTGGTGGGGTATTGTACTGGTGGGATGTCTCGTTATTGGGGTGTGGTACTGGTGGGATCTTGCATTGATGGGGTATTGTACTGGTGGGATGTCTCGTTATTGGGGTGTGGTACTGGTGGGATCTTGCATTGATAGGGTAAGTGGGATGTCTCGTTAGTTGGGTGTGGTAGTGGTGGTATCTCGCATCAGTGGGGTATTGTACTGGTGGGATGTCTTGTTAGTGGGGTAAAGTACTGGTGTTAGTTGGTTGTTGTGCAGGTGGGATGAGTGATGCACAATGCAATTAGTATCTAACTTGGTGGCTCTTTGTTGCAGACATCTTCCTGGTGTGTTTGTTCTACTTGCCTTGCCTGGTAGGAAGAGCATTCACTGGTTTAGAAGCTTGCAAGATGACAGCTATGCTAACCACATATTGGAGAACATTGGCTGACTGGTGCAAAACAACATATCTGGGATAATCTCATCAGCTTTGTGATGTGACTGTGGAATGCAGCCTACTGAATACAAGTGAACATCATGCTGACTGTCTGTAAGTGTACCGGTAATTGAGTGTATAGATCTCTGCATCTGCATGCAAAAAAAAGTGGTCACTCATGGTTCATGTATTACGGTTGCTGTAAGCCATTTACCCAGCATATGGCAAAAAGAAAGAAAACACTTATACCAAAGGCAAAGAAATTATGACAAAGAACACATAATGAATCGTTGTGTTTAACATATATGTGATCCATATGCTTCTTACTTTATGGTGTAAGGATGAGACGGAAAACCAGATAAAGAGTCTTTCTTGACCACACTCAGTATCAAGTTCCTAATATTGTTGAAACTGGATTTATCTTCAAATTTGCTTACACCTCATTTCTAACATAGTAGCTGTCGGTCATCACTTGGTATGTCTTGCAAATCTCTCACAGGATGTGTACGCATCACTTCCTCACAGGCTACAATCAGTTAAAGGAGCAAAGGACACACAACTAAGTGCTTTAAGTTTGTAAGTGTATCTGGAAGGCCAGTAAAATAAAATAGAACGGTGATAAATACAAGACTTATTTTACAACCATTTGAAAAATACATACATCCTCCGTGGCTGCCCGCATAACGAAATCATTTTTCTCGTGTATTGAACTTGCCAGTGTTTCATCACAGAGCAGAGTCCGCCCCACACTTTGCTTTGTGTACATCACGTGAACACCCGCACAACACAACATTTTCACGAGAAAAACACGTTTATTTGTTTGCTTTGTCTGTATTACACATTTCTATTTACATTTACCACTGACACACCTAATTGCATACTTTATAGTTTGCAAGTGAACCGTTATCATACAAAATAACGTTATCACGAGACGAACAGAGATATCAGAGATTGTCTGCTTCTCAAATGTTTCGCGCAAATCATGTAATATCTATTTTTGCGAAAACCTCCCGAAGAAATGCAATCTCAGCGGCTTCAACCTGCAACATATTCGTGCTTATTTGGAATGTGACGTCCTGTTCTTCGTCACTAAAACTAAGCATCGCACAGAACCAGCGCCCTTCCATTAGATAGCAACAACTTGTTTTGAAGCCAGAGCCACTACCGACTGAGCTGTTTTACCACCTAATTCCCTAATTGATGTTAGCTGAGAAATTATGGTACTCACATTCATTCTAATTGATATTCCATCAGGTACACAAAGATATTACCAGATATTGCCCATCAAGAATTTCTTTAGCCTTCAATTGTACTGGAAAGTCTGTTTTCTTGTCCAGTGTAAATTTTAGTTTCTTTTGCATACAAACTCATATGAGTAAAACATCTCTTGATCATCCTTTGAACTTCAGAAATAAGAGCATTGTTTGTAACACATTCACACGTCCAAACAGGATTACATATCCTGCTGTTTTACACGTAGAATATAACTTAAAAAAAACCTAAAAAACATTGTAAAATTCCTTCACAACATCCATATGGTAAGATGTCGGCCTCCTAATCAGGAGGTAGTGAGTTTGAATCCCGGTCGCTGCCGCCTGGTGAGTTAAGAGTGGAGATTTATTTGATCTCCCAGGTCAACTTATGTGCAGACCTGTTAGTGACTTAACCCCCTTCGTGTGTGCATACAAGCACAAGACCAAGTGCGCACGGAAAAGATCCTGTAATCCATGTCAGAGACGATGGGTTATAGAAACACAAAAATACCCAGCATACCTCCCCTGAAATCGGCGTATGTTGCCTAAATGGCAGGGTAAAAATTGTCATACACATAAAAATCCATTCATGCTAAAAATATGAGTGAACGTGGTAGTCTAAGCCTATGAACAAAGAAGAAGAATAATATGGGTTGAGTGTGAATCTTACAATCTGTTCCCCATGGTTCAAAATCATGCAACTTTGTACATATTCTTGTATTCAAAAGGTAAATATGCCAATGAATAAAATTGATTTTATGTGGGAATGGTTGTGTCATATAGTGTTAACTGTTATTTGGTACATACTTGCGTTGAGAGATGAAAAACAGTTGGAATCAGGAAGTCAAATCTATAACCTAGGCAGAACACACCAGTACATGTACATGCAAGTTGGCCAGCGTACACATATTCCATGCTACTTGGGTTTAAAGCGCATTGCACAGTGTAAACAAACATTGTTCAATACATTGTCTAGAAAGACCACCCAAGACAGTATTTATGTTTATGTTAATACTAGAACGTTCAAACTCTTATTCCAAGGTATTCCTCAAATACATGTATGTTGTCATCAATACAAACCCTAACCAAACTCTGTTGCTCTTTAGGCGATTTTGAATACGTCCAGCAACAGCATGTGAATTGTAGGCTGCTCTTCTCAGGGTCGGAAAGTAGGAAGAAAATCAAAACAGCCACGGTGCAGCGGAAGAACTTGGGGATAAATACTCATGTCCAAACAATACCATAAACACAGCTGTTTTAAATTGGAATAACTCGGTGCTCAAAAACTTATTTTAAGTATTCCTGGTGTTTTCAGTAACATGATTCCAACCCCCAGCCCAAACTATATAGCTCTCAGTCCTTGGTGCACTTTATTCCTTTAATTAAACAAAAAGGATAGCTCACATTGGAATAGAATGTTTAACACAAATGCATTGTAACTTTTGGTGTTGTTTGTTTTGTTACAGATTGATCATGCTACCTTCCTTGGCCTCCCCTGGAACGGATGTTTCCTACAGGAGTCGAATTTTCTGCTGTTATTGATTAGACACCACTGTCACATGTCACACAGAACAGTGAATTCTTCAACTCATAATAAAAAAAAATAACAGTAAAAAGCTACCTTTCTTGATTTTGTGTGTGATTTGCCAAATGTGAGAACAGATGAGTGTGTGACATATTGTGGGATTTGGGTCTTTCTCAGAAGTGGTGCTCAAGTTTCCATGTTACAGCTGTCATCAAATACATTTCATATTTCATTGTGTAACTCGACAGATCAAATGACTACAAACAAAATTGGACACAGAATGCTGAAGGATTCATAAACAATTCAAGAATGCATTTGATTTGATTTGGGTAAGCTGAGCAAAAATTAGTTTCATGCACCACTTTTAAAGGCCACTCCCTCCCTCCACCAGTATCATCATTGTGTAAAGCAGACCCATGGCTTTATACTAAATGTGTTTACTTTCTCTTTCTGAACACGTTTAGTTAATGCATATGTAATTCTTTTGACCATGATTTCTGAGGATGACCCAATTCACTTGTTTTTAAAGGCAGAGATGACCCTTCCGATTTTAAGATTTTATTCTTTGGCAAACTTTTTAATTCTTATTTCAAGGTTCTTCATAACAATTCTAAGAAAAGGTGTTTCTTGTTCTAAAACGTTATATTGAATTATGGGTCAAAGTGGACCTTTTTAGGGATTAAACATGTAGTTTTGTGGAAACATTCATCTTTTGGAAAAATGAACTTACAACTTTGAAGTATGTTTTGTTTTACTCTAAACAGGTCTCTAGAAGCAACAACATTTTGTTTACAACATAAATTTCAAAAATAAAAGTTTTTGACAGAATTTCTAAAATCATGTAATTCACAAAAAGCCTGTTACTGTATTTGTTTGTTTGGTTAACGCCCAGCCGACCACGAAGGGCCATATCAGAGCGTTGCTGCTTTGACATATAACGTACGCGCGCCACATACAAGACAGAAGTCGCAGCACAGGCTTCATGTCTTACCCAGTCACATTATTCTGACACCGGACCAACCAGTCCTAGCACTAACCCCATAATGCCAGACGCCAGGCGGAGCAGCCACTAGATTGCCAATTTTAAAGTCTTAGGTATGACTCGGCCGGGGTTCGAACCCACGACCTCCCGATCACGGGGCAGACGCCTTACCACTAGGCCAACCGTGCCGGTCTGTTACTGTATAAAAACGCATTTCTGGTGAAAGTAAGATCTGACAGAAAGTCTAGAAGATGACTAGTCGACTCTTTACCAATGAGAAAACAGCGTCTAAAGTTTTCAATATGGTGTCAACAGTAAATACAATACATGTACTTTGAAAATGATCAGTTAATTGCAAAAAAGAGGATGATAATTACACCACACAATGATTTGTGTGGTGTTCAAAGAACCTACAAATGCGCAGAAAACAAAGAAGGATGTGTTTTGACCCAACGTTTGTGCCATCTCTGGCTTTAAGAACCTGTCGGTGCCATAGACTTAAATAAATATTCTTGTACAAATATGTTGAAAGCATCATAACATGAAGATTTCAAGTGACAGAGAAAAATAAAACACAAAATATATTCAGCATACTTTTATGGACTTTCAGCATCACAGTGAATGAGACTTAAAAAAAAAAACCACATGCATTAAACTACGCTGCTGAAGATCACAAACTTGATTTTGTAAAGCCAGGTTTTATTTAGAAACCTACAGGTAACGTTTAAAAACGAAAATAGAAAAGATATGCAGTAATGTATATTATTACTGTATAAACGTATTGTTTAAAGGTATCGCAGATGGTGTGGTATTGTGCAGTTTGTGTTGACTGCAGTGGCTGATCAAGAAAAAGTGCCCATGCAGTTGTGAATACATTGTATCAGTGTAGGGTGGTGTGTATATGTTGTCTGCAGTAACTTCATCAAGGAAAAATTCCTACGCAGAAGATGTTGATGCATTGTGTCACTGTCGGAGTAAATAAATCTGCATAGACTACCAGCGTCCAGATGTGTGTGCTCTCTCTCTCTCTCTCTCTCTCTCTTCTCTCTCTCTCTCTCTCTCTCTCTCTCTCTCTCTCTCTAAAAAACTGCATTAACCTTGAAGTCAATATGAATGCCGAAGAAGGCCAATTCGGTCTTTTGAGTATGTAAGACTCCATTATTACAGCATTCCAGTTTTTGAGGTCAGCCAACACTGCCGATACGAAACGAGGAAACTGCAAAGTCACCTGTGTACAAGAAATGAAAAAGTGCCCATGCAGTTGTGAGTATCAGTGTAGAGTGCAAAAGTATGGTTGTACCCACAATGTGATGCCCGTCAGAAGAGTGTACTTTCCGTCATTGTGATTCTCAAATTACTTAGGATCATATCAAGTAACTGCATGTCTGCCACGTAAGAGCACTTTCATTTCAGAATATTTTGGCCCAAATGTAGTACGACACTACATGATATTCAGATGCCCGTCAGTGAATGTGAATACATTTCGCAGGCTTATATTTATAGTCATAAAAGTTTGAAACTAAGTTCAGAAACACTTGACTGAAAAAGATCACCAGGAGACACAACCACTCAACACTCACACAGACATAATGGAAAAGGAGTTCTTAATTGGACACCTTTGTCAGAGCTGATGAAACTCGGATAACAGCGGGATTAGGAGGTACCAAGATGCCCGGACGGACCCGCAGGGCCTAAAATGAACAGCTTGCTGCAGTCGGCACCGACCCCATTCAGGTATAGTACATAACAGAATATCTTGCACGCGTACCTGTACCACAGGTATTTGAAAGCACTTCTGCTGTAACCTGATTATACGTACGTCTGCTTTGAGTCCGCTTAGAATGATAAATGTCGTCATATACAAGTCGTCAGTGAAAGCAGTGTGATCAGTCGAAGCTGCCAGGTGTGTTGCAAGAAGACTGAACTTGCAAAGAACTCCAGGCCAGGTGCCTGCTTACTTAGGACTGACACCATATTCATTTTGGGGTGGCTTATCCCACCGCTGGGACTGAGTATTTCAGGCGACCGTGCTCATGCGACACTGCGCCGACAAAATCATTTACAAGCAACAACATGAAATACAATTAAATTGTAAAAAGCCGCTGAGAATCTAGTGTCATTAAATTCAATTCGCCTTTCAGATTGTCTCACGGTCAGTCAGTTTATCATTATGTCAGGTAACCGCTGCGCAGGCACGCAGCGCGCTGACTGACCCCGGGGCTGCAGTCTTTCTGAATGGGCCGGCAGACATATGAACCGTGAAAACTACAGTTATATTATTTCGTTTTGCTGATAAACTGACGGTATTTTAAGCATGCAAGGCGGTTGGGGCTGATGAAGCCTGCGGGAGGGGGTCTGAAGCCATGCAGCCTTAGTCACCGTTATGACTGACGGCCGCATCCACGCCGGTCCCGTTCAAGGCTCCCAAGTATTATCATATCAGTCCTTCAGGCTAGTCCTTAAGAGTCGCAACCTCAAGTTGTGCCTGTACTGAGAACATTAATATTCTCAAGTTCCCGTTCAACAGTATTCACTGAGTTGTCCATGCAATACTCAGTTAAACGCACGATCCTAGCAATATATTGCGACAACTGAACAGTTGAGCTCAAGTGTCCGCGGCCCCGATATCTAAAGTGGACTGGCTGGACACCGTACACTGACTTGAATATTACGGTCTTCGGGATAGTGAATGGGACAGACACTGACAGATATGTGTTTTGAACAACTTCTCATCCGTGAGGCTCGATTGATTGAGGACCCGTTATGTGTTCAGAACACTACTTCTCAGTGAGCGGGCTGGATTCAGTGATTGAGGACCCGTTATGTGTTCAGAACAACTTCTCAGTGAGGCTCGATTGATTGAGGACCCGTTATGTGTTCAGAACTGGCAACTTCTCAGTGAGGCTCGATTGATTGAGGACCCGTTATGTGTTCAGAACAACATAGACTTCTCAGTGAGGGTCGATTGATTGAGGACCCGTTACTGTGCCCCAGAACAACTTCTCGGTGAGGCTCGATTGATTGAGGATCCGTTATGTGTTCAGAACAACTTCTCAGTGAGGCTCGATTGATTGAGGATCCGTTATGTGTTTAGAACAACTTCTCAGTGAGGCTCGATTGTTTCAGAACAACTTCTCAGCGAGGCTCGATTGATTGAGGCCGTTATGTGTTCAGAACAACTTCTCAGCGAGGCTCGATTGATTGAGGCCGTTATGTGTTCAGAATGATACTGACACCCCGGGCCGGTCATATCCATTCGGCATTCCGCATTCCGCGTGTTGGTCCACTACGCCACACCGAGTAGCCTCCGCGGCGGGACAGCTCACTGCAGGTCTCATTTCTGGCGTTGACCGACACTGGCACTGCTGTCTGACTGGTTTAGGCTACTTAGTTTCCGCATTGCCATTGGCCCTGGTCGTACAAGTTAGACTAAGATTTCAGTAATATGTTGAAACATAATCTGTTATTTCTTCTTGTTCTTAAGTCAGTCAGTTTGCCTGTTCAGTTGTCGGCGCCGCAATGCCAGTCACTGATGGACACTGTGCGGTTAGCCTGGCCTGGTGCGGGCTGCACTGAGGCTGACATAAATACATGTAAGAAGTTCAGTTTTCCGACCTGCTATAGGTCAACTTATAAAACATAAGACAGAAAAACATAATTGATTGTATTACAACCACGTGCAGTACACAGGAATGTTGCTTGGCTTGCCGGGGGTCCTGATTTGGCCTATTATGGTCCGCTGGACCCGAAAAGCAACAGCAAATAAATAAATAATGCTTGGCTTGAGTACACTGCGGCGCACACACACGCATGGACGCACGAACACACACACGCCCGCCCGCCAGCAGGCACCCACACAACAAACAACTTGACAAACTGAACTG